>NW_025172383.1:0-1836 GCF_004010195.1 Chiloscyllium plagiosum | reverse complement strand
CTCTCTCCCCGTGGGGAGCGAGTCCCACGTTCTTCTCCCCGTGGGGAGCGGGTCCCACGTTCTCCCCCCTCTCTCCCCGTGGGGAGTGAGTCACACGTTCTCCCCCTCTTTCCCCGCGGGAAGCAAGTGCCCTGTTTCCTTGATTGTGGAATGATTACGGACTGTCAGATATTGATGGCCTGTCCCCAGTTCTGAAACCGCCACATAGTTAGAACACAGGAACTAACAGCAGGAATAGGACATCTGGCCCCTCTAGTCTGATCTACCATTCAATAGGATCATGTTAAAAATCACCCAACATCAGGTTATAGTCCAACAGGTTTATTTGGAAGCACTAGCTCCTTGATCAGATAACTAGTGGGGCAGAATCATAGGATGCACAATTTATAGCAAAAGATCTGTGTCACGCAACTGAAACGAAATATTGAACAAATCGAGATTGCTGCTGTGTCTGTTATCTTTTAGAATGGGTTGCAGGTTTCAGTTCACCTTCTCGAGATAATTTAAGATTAGATTAGATTCCCAACAGTGTGGAAACTGGCCCTTCGGCCCAACCAGTCCACACCGACCCTCTGAACAGTAACCCACCCAGACCCACTTCCCTCTGACTAATGCACCTATCACTACGGCCAATTCATCTTTGGATTGTGGGAGGAAACCCACGCAGACACTGGAAGAATGTGCAAACTCCACACAGTCAGTTGCTCGAGGCTGGAATCGAACCTGGGACCCTGGTGCTGTGAGGCAGCAGGGCTAACCACTGAGTCACTGTGCCACCCTAGATTTTACAATAAAGAAGCTGGCATCTCCGCTGCATTAAGGGTCTGTTAGGGTCTGTCTGTATTTCAATCTTCAGTCAGACTGGTTTTATTTCCAAAGTAGGAATTTATAAATTGTCACGTGGATCGACCGCCTGCAGATTGTGTGGTTTTTGAGCGAAAATGTAATGTATCTGCAAATGCAAACGATGCAAGACTGAGTAGCAATCTAGATTTGTTCAATAATCCGTTTCAGTTGCGTGACACTGAGATCTTTTGGTATAAGTTGTGTGTCCTGTGATCCTGCCCCAGTTACCTGATGAAGGAGCGTCGCTCCGAAAGCTAGTGCTTCCAAATAAACCTGTTGGACTATAACCCGGTGCTGAGTGATTTTTTTTAAACTTTGTCCACCCCAGTCCAAACAATAAGATCATTTCATGGCCTCGGCTCCACTGACCCGCCCTCTCATTATAATCCTTTATCCCTTTACTGCTCAAACAATTGTCCATCTTAGCTTTGAAAGCATTTACTGAGAAGGCCTCATTAACTTCACTGGGCATGGAATTCCATAGATTCACAACTCTCTGGGTGAAGACGTTTCTTCTCAAATCAGTCCAAAATCTGCTCACCCTTATTTTGAGGCTGTGCCCTCTTGTCCTAGTTTCACCCGCCAGTGGAAACATCCTCTCTACTTCTATCTTATCTATTCCCTTCATAATTTTATATGTTTCTCTAAGATCCCCCATTCTTGAAAATTCCAGTGATTATAATCCCAGTCCACTCAGTGTCTCCTCATAAGCCAACCCGCTCAACTCCAATCAACCTAGGGGACCTCCTCTGCACCCCATCTACCTCCAGTACATCTTTTCTCAAGTAAGGAGACCAAAACTACACGCAGTACTGCAGGTGTGGCCTCACTAGCCCCCGATACAGCTGCAACATAGCCTCCCTGCTTTTCACTCAGTCCCTTTAGCAATGAAGGACAAGATTCCCTTTACCTTCCTAATTAGACAGTGGACACAGAGAGAGAGGGGGGAGGGAGAGAGGGAAAGGAGTCGGGGGAAAGGAGAAAGGGGGA
>NW_025172382.1:0-1836 GCF_004010195.1 Chiloscyllium plagiosum | reverse complement strand
GTTCCCTGGGGATTGAAGTCCACAGTGTGACAGAGTTCCCTGGTGTTTGGATTACACAGTGTGAGAGGGTTCCATGGGGTTTGAAGTGCACAGTGTGACAATGTTCCCTTGTGTTTGTAGTACACTGTGTGACAGTGTTCCCTTGTGTTTGTAGTACACAGTGTGACAGTGTTCTCTGGTGTTTAAGTTACACAGTGTGAATGTTCGCTGATGTTTGAATTACACAGTGCGAGAGTGGTCCTAGGGGATTAATGTGCACTGTGTAACAGTGTTCCCCACGATTTGAAGTACACAGTGTGTAAGTGTTCCGTGGGGATTAAAGTACACAGGGTGCCAGTGTTCCCTGGGTTTTGAACTACACAGTGTGACAGTGTTCCCTGTGGATTGAAGTAGACAGTGTGACAGTGTTCACTGGGGATTGAAATACGCAGTGTGACAGTGATCTCTGGTGTTTGAAGTACACAGTGTGACAGTGTTCCCTGGGGATTGAAGTACACAGTGCGACAGTGTTCTGTGTGGATTGGAGTACACAGTGTGACAGTGTTCCATGGTGTTTGACGTACACAGTGTGAGTGTTCCCTGATGTTTGAATTACGCAGTGCGAGAGTGGGTCGCTGTGGATTAAAGTGCACAGTGTGACAGTGTCCCCCATGATTTGAAGTACACAGTGTTTAAGTGTTCCCTGGGGATTGAAGTACACAGAGTGACAGTGTTCCTTGTGTTTGAAGTACACAGTCTGACAGTGTTCCCTGGGGATCGAAGTACACAGCGTGACAGTATTCACTGGGGATTGAAGTACACAGTATGACAGTGATCTCTGGTGTTTGAAGTACACAGTGTGACAGTGTTCCCTGGGAATTGAAGTACACAGTGTGACAGTGTTCCGTGTGGATTGGAGTACACAGTGTGTCATGTCCCCTGGGGATTGAAGTGCACAGTGTGACAGTGTTCCCTGAGGTATGAAGTACACAGTGTGACAGTGTTCCCTGATGTTTGAATTAAACAGTGTGAGAGTGGTCCCTGGGGATTTAAATGCACAATGTGACAGTGTTCCCTGCGATTTGAAGTACACAGTGTGACAGTGTTCCCTGGGGATTGAAGTACACAGTCTGACAGTGTTTCCTGGTGTTTGAAGTGCACAGTGTGACGATGGTATCAGGTGTTTGAATTACACAGTGTGACAGTGTTCCCTGAAGATTGAGGTACACAGTGTGACAGTGTTCTCTGGGGATTGAAGTACACAGTGTGATAGTGTTCCTTGTGTTTTACGTACGCAATATGACAGTGTTCCCTGTTGTTTGAAGTGTACAGTGTGACAGTGTTCCCTGTTGTTTGAAGTGCACAGTATGAGTGTTCCCTGGGGATTGGTGTACACAGTGTGAAAGTGACCCCGTTGTGTGAAGTACACAGTATAACAGTGTTCCCTGATGTTTAAAGTGCAGAGTGTGACCGTGTTCCTTGGGGATTGAAGTACGCAGTGTGACAGTGTTCCCTGGTGTTTGAAGTACACAGTGTGACAGTGTTCCCTGGGGTTTTTAAGTACACAGTGTGAAAGTGACCCCGGTTTGTGTTTTACACAGTGTGACCGTGTTCCCTGGTGTTTGAAGTACACAGTGTGACAGTGTTCCCTGGGGTTTTTAAGTACACAGTGTGAAAGTGACCCCGGTTTGTGTTTTACACAGTGTGACAGTGTTCCCTGATGATTTAAGTACACAGTGTGACAGTGTTCCCTGGTGTTTGAAGTAGACAGTGTGACAGTGTTCCCTGTAGATTGAAGTACACAGTATGACAGTGTTCCCTGGCGTTTGAAGTGCACAGTGTTCCCTGTAGATTGAA
>NW_025172381.1:0-1836 GCF_004010195.1 Chiloscyllium plagiosum | reverse complement strand
TGAATCCAAATTAAATTAATTCATTCTGCCTACCCTTTCTCCATATCCCTACATGACTTGCATTCTCACGTGCATTCCTAAAGGATTCCTTAGCGCCCACTTCTGCCACTGTCGACATCACGACAGCATGTTCCAGACTGTCTCTCTGTATAAAACAAACGTAATCTTCATATCTCCTTTGAACTTTGCCCCTCTCACCTGAAATGCATGCACATAAATGTTGGACACTTCACTGTGGGGAAAACACTCAGACCAATAACTCTATTCATTAATTTCATACTGATGTAGCCTTTTGTCAAGTCTCACCTCACCGTCTGGCTCTCCAGAGAAAACAATCCCAGCATTTTAATTGCATATCCTTATCGCTCATATCCTCAGATGCTGGCAGCATTCTAGCAAAACTCTGCTGCACCTTCACCAAAGCCCCCAAATATCTCTCCTGTAACATGGCAAGCTGAATTGAACTCGAATTCAAGCCGAACTAATGTTTTATCAAGCTGCAACATGATAGCCTGACTGTTGCTCACAATTCGCGAAACAATAAAGGCAAGCATGTCATAAACCTGCTGTGTTGCCCTGTCGATTTGTGTTGCCACTTTCAGAGAGCACTGGACTTGAAACCAAAATCCCTCTTCAAATAAAAGCTGTTCAGGTTCCTACGATTAACTATATACATTTCCTTAACGCATGATCTTCCAATTGCAGCACTAGATTCAACTCCATCCGCCAAATCTCCGTGCATACCTGGAACAGATCTACATCATGCTCTGTTCTATACTTTTCTCGACTCCACTGATCCTTATCTCATCTGTGAACTTACAAACTTACTATTCTGCAATTTCATCCATGTCAATAATGCAAACCAGAAACAGCAGAGTTGCCAGAAGGGATAACTATGGACCACCAATTGTCATGGACTTCCATTCAGAAAAAAAAGAAGCCAACATTCCACCATGTTCGTCTGCCTTGTATCGGCAAAACCAAAAGAATTCATGTGAACCATTCACAGTGGATCCCATGCATTTAAATCTCTGAACGACTCTCTTCTGATGGACTTCGCTGAAAGTCTCAGTAAAATCCATTTCGATAATATCCACAGCTATACCATAAACGAACAGTTTCATGACCTCCTTGAAACATTCAATCATGTAAGTAAGACATGACCTTGCCTGCGCAAAGGCATGCTAACTGTCTAATTAGCCGAGGCAGTTTGAAACGTCAAAAGTCTGGGCCATTAGAATACTCTCCAACAGCTTTCCAAACGACAGTGCAATGCTGACTTTTCTTTAGTTTTCTGAAATCTTAGAGAAAAGAGGCAGGAAATAGCTTTGTCTGAGAAAATCAGAGTGATACCTCAGAAATCCTTCAAATATATTAAAGAAAAAGAATAATGACAGAAAAACCATGGCCTCTCAAGAGTAAGAGTGTGAAAATGTATTTTTGTGGAACTGCAAGAAATGGGTAAGGTTCTCAATGAATATTTCTTCGCTGTGTTTATCGTGGAGAAAGCTACAAAGAATCTTTTATGATCGGGTTAAAACGCTTTGATAATTCTAAACATGACACATACAAAACCTCACCGCTTGTGCAATGTGTTAAATTTCGAGTCGCAAACAATCATCCCAAAGGTGATCATTTCAAGTAATAATTAAAAATATTATTATTGACGTCTGAAACAGAATACTAAAACCAAAAACTACTTCCAGCTTTCTCTTTAAATACCTTTTAACTATCTCTCGTTCGACTTTGATGATCTGCTGCACCAATTTGTTTTTAGACAGTTACCTTTCAGACGGCTGTATCGCTGGCAGTCTGTTTGTTGGTAGTCATTGCTAT
>NW_025172380.1:0-1836 GCF_004010195.1 Chiloscyllium plagiosum | reverse complement strand
GAGATTAGAAAGGTCAGAATAAGAGGAGCTCAGTGTGATTGTAGGTGACAGAGATAGGGATGGACAAGGCCAGCTGGGGAGTTAATAACAAGGATGTTAGTTTTGAATCTGAGTTATTACTTGCCCAGAAGACAAAATCTTAATTCCTGAGGAAGAGCTTATGCTCGAAACATCGACTCTCCTGCTCCTCGGTTGCTGCCTAACCGGCTGTGCTTTTCCAGCACCACACCTTTTGACCGCAGACAAAGTCTGTCAGTGAAGACCAGAGTGATGGATGAAGGGAATTTTGTGCCAGACACAGGCAGCAGAGCTGTGGATGATCATATGATTCCAGGTATGAGCAGGACCGGTAAGGTATTGGACCTAAGTCAAAGGCAACACAGACACAGATGAGGGTTTCAGCAGCAGATACGCTGGTAAACTGAAGTGAGGTGGTAGAACTTCTTGGAGTTTGAACTTTCTGATTTTAGTGATTGCATGGATATATGGTTGGAAGCGCGCCTTGGATCAGAAATGACAGCAAGTTTGTGAAGAGATTAGCTTAGCATCAAACAGTTCCCAGGGAGCGGGATGGAGTTGGTATTCAGGGAGCAAAATTTGTAATGGTGACTGAATGAAATGACCTTCTGGATGTGAGATAAGCAGTTTGTCAATTTATTGACTGTGAAGGAATACAGAGGAGTAGTGATGACATCAAGCTGAGTGTTATCCACATGTGAAAACCAACATGATATATGTCAAGGTGGCAGAGTGTGGACGAGAAATAGGTAGGACGGTGAATAGAACACCAAGGGACACTAAGTACAAGGACAAGGGTGGAGATGGCACAGGACTTTGAATGGGTCAAAGGTGATTTTCTCTCAGGATGCATGATGATTTAGATTACTAACAGTGTAGAAACAGGTCCTTTGGCCCAACAACTCCACACCAACCCTTAGAAGAGCAACCCACCCAGACTCATTCCCCAACATTTACCCCTTCACCTAACACTACGGGCAATTTAGCATGACCAATTCACCTAACCTGCAAATCTTTGGACTGTGGGAGGAAACCCACGCAGACACGAGGAGAATATGCGAACTCCACACAGACAGTTGCTGGAGGTAGGAATTGAACCCAGGTCTCTGACGCTGTGAGGCAGCAGTGCTAACCACTGTGCCACCGTGGCGAATCAGAATCAGAATCAGGAGAGAGAGAATATATCATTCACATTATCAGTTAGTATTTGTGATTTGCATAGTCTGAAATTAAGTGAGAAGTGGTCAACATGTTCTCTGATGAGACATAGTGAGAGATCAGAGAGAAACTTAAATAAATTCAAGATTAAGACAATGAGCTACATGGGAAGGGGTTTGGACCAGTGAGCTAGTAGAAGTGAAGGATGTAGCAGAGACCTTGCATCAAAAACAGATTCTGATGAAAAGACTCATTTCAAAATATGGACTCATTTCAAAATCCAGTCTTTGTAGTTACTTGTGAACTCGCTGTCTCAACATTTGTCATCAGAGTGAACAAATTGATGGGAAATCAGTTATCTGGAGCATTTAATATACTTGCTACCATTTGAACATTTAAAATTTTCACATCAGAGTGAACTTACTGATATTTCAGCATGGGGGATGGGACAGTGACTCCCTTCTCATACTCTGAGTAAGTGAATGGTCTCTCCCTAGTGTGAGCATGTCGGTGTCCAGTGAGGTGAGATGATTGCCTGAACTCAATCCCACAATGAGAGCACTGGAGCAGTCTCTCCCCAGTGTGAACACGTCGATGGATCATCAGATGATGAGAATGTTTATCACTTTTTCCACAATCTGAGCATTTCAATGTTCTCTC
>NW_025172379.1:1375-1836 GCF_004010195.1 Chiloscyllium plagiosum | reverse complement strand
GATTTAAAACTGAGATAGAGAGGAATTACTCTGTTCAAAGGGTCATGCTTCTGTGGAATTCCCCCCCGAGTACAGTGGATGCTGGGACGTTAGTAAATTTAAGGAGGAGACAGATAAATGTTTATTTATTATTGGGTTGTATGGTTATGGAGAGCAGGCAGGGAAGTGAAGTTGAGGCTGAGAATGAAATCAGCTGTGATCATTTAAAAGGTGGAGCAGATTCAAGGGGCTGAATGGCCTACGTGTGCTCCCAGTTCTTAAGGTCTTCACTCTCCCTGATACATTGTGGAGTCATAAATAAACTTTAATCCTTTTTTTCAGGGACAACTGAAGGAAACGACCATCCAAACACAGTGCTCAGCCCATCAGTATGGCAGGAACAGCAGTAGATTCCCTGGAACTGGCAAAAGCCAGCACCGAGGTTGCGACTGCAGTGGTTGCAGTGAGAAATGCGATGTCAG
>NW_025172379.1:0-1110 GCF_004010195.1 Chiloscyllium plagiosum | reverse complement strand
GGAAGAAATAACTGTGAATGTGTAAGTTACATTCTCAATGGTTTATCAAAGAAATATGACTGGGTTAAATGGTCTGTACGGGTCTATAACCCTGTCAGTGGCTTCGATAATCACTGTGTCATTGGCCCCAATTATTTTCACTTTTTCAGACTCAATGGGGTTAATGCTGTTGTCTCCTATGCAATTGATCCAAAACCAATTAATGAAAGTTCCATAAAGCATTTAATGGAGGGGAAAGATGGCTGGTCTGATGCAAAAAAGGTTGCTGAACATGTGGACAATAACCTTCCCTCTGGCCATGTTGTACATGTAGTGAGACGCTACAAGGGTCTGTGGTACCACAGTAACTTTCCTGCAAATTGTCATTTCTGGGAAAATTACTCTGGTGTCACCCTGTGTGTGCATTCCACATAAACATCCTCCTGAGTTTTCCAGTTCCTCCTCCCCTGAGTTGATGCTGCTGTGCTTCAGGGGATGAGATTTTGATTTTTGGATACATTACTCTATCATTGATCATCATCTATTCCACAAGAAAGCAATAAAATCTTCAATCAAATCTCTGAAGTTTGATTACATATTTGACCACTTATCTCTCCCTAACTATGATACACCCAACAGCAAGTTTGTCCCTTTTGTCCTTTTGTGTAATTGGTAAAAAGCTGTATTCATTTGATGATCTCTCCAAGATAGCGTTCCCTCCTCACTGTGATAATTGATTCTTTGATCAATATTGTGAAACCTCCTTTCTCTTCTATCCCCCTCTCTATCTCATCTGAATGCCCAATAATGTTAGGCTGCTAGTCATGTCTGTCTTTCAGCCAAGTCTCAGTTACAGCTATGATATCATACTCCTGTAAGGAGCATGCTCCTGTGTCTGTTCAGATCTAACCCATCCAACTTATACAGGGCCCACCGTCTCTAGAATTGAAAGCTTGGTTTCCTGCACCATCTCTCCAGTGACACATTGATCTACTCTACCTTTCCATTCTCATACTCTCTACTCCATGACACTAAGAAACATCCAGAGGTTGCTATCTTTAAAGGTCTACCTTTCAATTTCTGACCTAACTCCCTAGGTCTGCTTGCAGGACCTCATTTCTCTTTCTCCCT
>NW_025172378.1:0-1836 GCF_004010195.1 Chiloscyllium plagiosum | reverse complement strand
TGAGTGTGTGTGAGTGTGTACAGCCACAGTAATGTACATCGTTAATGGTGTCGATGACCTTTGAGGCCTGTACCCCAGGCCGAGCCTGTCTCCGTGGGCATTGAGTTTACCTTCTGCCTCGAAGCCTTGATCACTTCCTTGAAGCTGGTCTTGCGGCTGGTTTTCCTGGATTTGCTGTGTCCAAACAGGATCGGGATGTTGAAGGAGCTTCTGTGGCTCCCGTAATGACTCGAGGAACGGGAAACACTCGACTTGTATTCCGAGGCATCTGTGTAGAACTGACTAGTCACATCATCTTCCAAACTGGTCAGCTGGAACCGAGACCAATCCATCAGCCACAGTCTCCACGGCTCCTGGTCCAATCCCCCAGGACCGACCCAGATCCCGATCCAATCTCCTGGGATCTCCACAACTCCCAATCCTCTCATCTCGGTCTACCCAGATCCCAATCCCAATCCCAATCCCAGGACCTACCCAGATCCCAATCCCAATCCCAATCCCAGGACCTACCCAGATCCCAATCCAATCTCCTGGGATCTCCACACCTCCCAATCCTCTCCTCTCGGTCTACCCAGATCCCAATCCCAGGACCTACCCAGATCCCAATCCCAATCCCAATCCCAGGACCTACCCAGATCGACCTACCCAGATCCCAATCCCAATCCCAATCCCAGGACCTACCCAGATCCCAATCCCAATCCCAGGACCTACCCAGATCCCAATCCCAATCCCAATCCCAGGACCTACCCAGATCCCGATCCAATCTCCTGGGATCTCCACAAATCCCAATCCTCTCCTCTCGGTCTACCCAGATCCCAATCCCAATCCCAATCCCAGGACCTACCCAGATCCCAATCCCAATTCACCCAGATCTCCCCAGATCCTGACACAATCACCCAACATCTCAACAAATTCAGATTCAATATCTCAGGATCCCTGCAGATCCCAGCCCAATTTACTGGGATCTCGGAAGGGCCTGCTCCAATTCCACAGAATTTCCACAGATCCTGATCCAATCCTTTGGGATCTCCCCAGATCCTGCTCCTTCACACAATCACAGAATTGTTACACTGTGGAAGGAGGCCATTCAGCCCATAGTGCCTGCAGTGACAATCCCAATTTGCAAGTGCTGGTCTGCGGCTTTATTCCCCAGGACCTCGCACACCTTCTCGATCCAAACCAGGAAATGGGATAGAATATTCAGATGGTCGTGTTTGATTGGTGTGGGCTCGATGGGCTGAAGGGCCTTCTTCTGTGCTAGTAATCTCTAGGGCTCTCCCATTTAATATGGGTCTCGCTGTCTTGATCGGGGGCAATACAGGCATCATGGTTAGTCAGCTAAGGGCTCTCTCATAGTGCAGTGGTAGTGTCCTTACCTCTGGATCAGGGGGTGTGGGTTCCAGACCCAGGGATCCCAGAGGTGTGTCACACCATGCCCCAGTTGGGAGAGGAATCAAGTCTCCCCTTTCCACGACTCTGGGCCCCAACCACCCAACGTCATGGTGGCACCCTCGGGTTTACTAGGGTGGGGAGGGAGGTGGGGTGGGGGGAAAGCCACATTTCGGGGCAGGTTCCTGGGGAGGTTCCAGGGGCTGGTAGGGGTCTCAGTACCTCCAAGGTGATGTTCTCCAGGTTACTGGCCATTCGGTAGAGTTTCTTGGTGATGGGACTCCTGATGGTGCTGCACTGCCCATCGTAGTAGGTGTTGTTGAGCACTTCACCAGCCAGCTCCCCAGCGAGGGCATTGTACCTACCGAGGGCAAATCGGGACAATCAGGAGGGGACGGCAACTCCCTCCAGACAGCACACAGCCCAATCCACTCCCCAACTCCCACT
>NW_025172377.1:0-1836 GCF_004010195.1 Chiloscyllium plagiosum | reverse complement strand
GGTTCTGTTGATAGACTGTGCAGCACAAAGGTGCATGGCATATTGGAGGACGGCCCTGGATGTACGTTCATATGCCCAATGTCACAAGCTGCATAGATATTTTTGAACCCCTTCGGATTAAGACCATAAGACCATTAGAAATAGTAGTGAAAGGCCATTCGGCCCAACAAGTCCTCTCCACCATTCAGGCATGGCTGATGGGCATTTCAACGCCACTTACCCGCACTCTCACCGTATCCCGTAATTCCTTGTGAGATTAAGAATTTATCAATCTCTGCCTTGAAGACATTTAACGTCCCAGCCTCGACTGTGCACAGTGGCAGTGAATTCCACAGGCCCACCACTCTTTGGCTGAAGAAATATCTCCTCATTTCCATTCTAAATTGACCCCCTCTAATTCTACGGCTGTGCCCATGAGTCCTAGTATCCCCGCCTGATGGAAACAATTTCTCAGTGCCTGCCCTTTCTAAGCCATGCATTATCTTGTAAGTTTCTATTAGATCTCCACTCAACCTTCTAAACTCTAACCGGTGCAATCCCAGGATCCTCAGCCGTTCATTGTATGTTAGGCCTACCATTCCAGAGATCATCCGTGTGAATCTCCACTGGATACGCTCCAGTGCCAATATGTCCTTCCTGACGTGTGGGGCCCAAAACTGGACAGAGTATTCTAAATGGGGCCTAACCAGAGCTTGATAAAGCCTCAGTAGCACATCACTGCTTTTACATTACGACCCTCTTGAAATAAATAACAATTTAGGTAGGACCTTGAAACCAGCCTGCCTGGCCCAACAGCAGAGAAACTATGTACTGCACCACAATGACCAGTGTAGGCAGAATAAACTGGACTGTCAATAACATCAATTTTCTTTGCTTGTTTATGTACATAAGTTGGGCAGGCTGATGATACCAGGTCCATGCAATAGCCCAGCAAACAACTTAGGTCGTGGGCAAATAGAAGTGGGCAAACAAATACTAGCCTTACCAACTACACCCATATCCCATGAACGAGTAAAGGAAATAACATTTCCTTATGTGTTTGAAATGGGACAGCAAGACGGTCTGATATTTGTTCCTTTACGACCACCAGATTCCATTTCTATAGTAGGACAACCATCTGGAACGATTTTCATCATAAAATGCTTACATTCATGGTGAAGTTGCTTGAAACTGTTTTTACTGCCCTGACTCTTTTCACATTTTGAACAATATGCCGTGGTTATGAGCTGTGGGCTAATCAGATCAATCTTGCATCTTTGTAAGTCTTGAAGAAATGTCATTGAAATTGGAAAGTTAAACAACTAAATTGTACTTGCTCATGTATAATTAAGAGACTAGTACACAATGTAATTGACAAAACACTTTCGCCAGCATAGGCAAATTTATTAAACAAAGCAGTAAGACAAAACGTTTATTTTTTCCCCCAATTGCAACATGATGTGGTTGGATAGTTACACAGACAAACGTGCAATAGAATATATGCGGAATGAGATCACTAACGGTTATTTTAGTTATACTG
This sequence comes from Chiloscyllium plagiosum, assembly GCF_004010195.1. Lineage (NCBI taxonomy): Eukaryota > Metazoa > Chordata > Chondrichthyes > Orectolobiformes > Hemiscylliidae > Chiloscyllium > Chiloscyllium plagiosum. The sequence goes on along the minus strand of NW_025172377.1, from coordinate 317 downwards.
GCATGCACCATATAAAGTAATAGCAGCCATTTAACACTGTTTGCGCCCACGTGTATTGCTATATTTTTAAATTTAGAACTGACATGCGAGCATTGAAAGAAGATCAAAATAGTCCGACTGCAAATTTGGCTAAGTAAATTGTTCTCGCTTCTATTTACTACGTGCATGCTTGTAGCTAAAACGAGAAAGCTACAAACCCGAGCTGATCTTTAATGACTTATCAGAAGCCTTCAGTGTCGCTTGGTCAAAAAACTTGAAGGGCCATGCTAACAGCACTTTTAATGTAGCCTCAGGACTGCAGTGGTTCAAACAGTCCA
>NW_025172376.1:0-1836 GCF_004010195.1 Chiloscyllium plagiosum | reverse complement strand
TAATGATCAAGATTCTGGACGGTCTCTACAGGTCCCAACATTATTCGGCTCTCCAAACAATTGCGCTAGGCAAGCCCCCCGCTGGGTGGGCACCCCCGAGCACTGATAGCTCCCGGGAATGGAAAACAAAAATGGTTGTGACCTTTACCCCGCAGTGGCGATAGAGACCGGTTTGTTCCCCTAATGGCCCAACTGTTTTTGACGGTCTTACCCGGGAGCTAGACTATTTAGCCGCGACAATTACTTTACCCACTGATGCATACACTAACGAGTCCACCCCAGTCCCGAAAACCCCCGACTCGCGGCCACCAACAGGGGAGATATTGGGGGAGATCAGGGCCCAGTTAAGGGAGAATAATACTGCTATGGAAGCTAAAAGAAAGGTCCATAACCTAGAGAATAGTCTCAAGCTGTGGCGGGTTAAGAACTGGTTCCCTAAGGATGACCAACCCTTCTTTACGACAAGCGAATTTGTTGCCTTCCAAGCTAAAATCCTAACCTACCTGCAGGAGAGGAAAGGGGATACCAAGAAAGGGTTTTTTAATTTAGCCAAATCTTCCACTAAAAAGGAGGATGAAGACGTTTACTTGCGGGAGCTTCTGATACGCCTCCAAAGCCACTTACCGATTTCACCTATTCACACACCAGTATTGGATGAGCAGGGTCCTGTCCCGGAATGTGAGCCTGAGTGGTCTCTGAGCCAAACTCCAATTTACCCCCCTACCCCCTACATTTCCCCTGTCGACGTGCCCACCCCCTACACTTCTCCTGTGGCCATGCCGACCCAAGGTGCCAACCACGAGGGAAGTCCGCCACCCCCTTACACCAGCCCACAGTCAGGATCACCCTCTCCCGGTGCATCGCCCACGGCCCCGCTTGCGGACACCAGGGCACCACTGTGTGCGCTCCAACCGCGTTGCGAGGGGCCAACCATACAGGCGCCTGTTGTCAAAGTTCTAGGGGGAAATATCGCGTATGAGGACCCGGTCCGAGACCGTGTAACAGAGCGACTGGAGAGTGTGCTCAACAATCATGAGCAGAAACTAAACGCCCTCACTGAAATGGTCGCAGCCGGGACGGGGATGGTAAAGGCAGGGGGCAGTCTGTGTCGGATCGGCCAGCCGGACGGCATCCCACAGAGATGGGAAGTACAGGACATAGAGGTACAAGGGGAGGGTTGCTGCCCCGTGCTGGGACGGGATGGCTCCCATGCCCCAAAAAATCCTTCCCTGGGAAGACATGACAAATTGGCTTCAATGAATGGCCAGTCCGCCAAGTCTGAACGGGCACCCTGGGGAATTCAAAAAATCCCGGCGGGACAGTAGGTCCTTTGCTGCAGAAGGTGACACTTTAATTGTTATGGGAGCTCGCCTCCAGAGCGAGCTTGTGAAGGGAGGGAGCGAGTATGACTCCCAGCTAGATACCACCTCCTCAGAGGACGAGGGGGAGATTATTGGGGATTTTGATAAGGGGTCCTACACATCACTCCCACGGCCCCACGACAGCCCAATGCAGGGGACTCTCGCCACTATGCCGCCCGTTCAAGCGCCTCTCCTCGCCACTAGTATGGGGGTAGAGAAGTACGTCCCCTGGTCACGGACAGACCTAGACGCCCTGGTCAGGAGGCTTCCTCCGATTGCCAACGGGGCGTCTGCCTGGATAGCGACTTTTGAGAGGGAGACCTGTCATGAGAAACTAGCGCTGGCGGATTTTAGAACCATAATGGTACGCATCCGAGCAGAGGAGGAGCTGATCAGGGCAGAAAGACTGGCTAGGTGTTCCAGGTCAGATGAAACTGTCTCGTTTGAGCTCTACCGAAATTTAATCTGGCGGTCC
>NW_025172375.1:0-1836 GCF_004010195.1 Chiloscyllium plagiosum | reverse complement strand
AGGGATGGAGCTATAAGGAGAGGCTGGATAGGCTGAGACATTTTTCACTGAAGAATATGAGATTCTGCGGTAACTTCACACAGATTTATAAAATAATGAAGGGCTAATGTCTTTTCTCTAGAGTTGTGGATTCAAAACTGAGGGATATTTTATGTGCGTGGGAAAAAGATTTACAAAAGTTATGAGAGGTAATTATGTTAGACAGAATCTGGCTTGGGTGTGGAATGAATTTCCAGAAGAAGTGGTGAAAGCAGGGACAGTTACAATGTTTAAAGGACATTTAGATCAGTACATGGATAAGACATCAGTTTGGATGTGCTGTGAGCAGCTGCCCCCTCCCTCCCCTTCTCAAAATGGAGCCCTGGTGGTTTTCACCCTCTGCCAATGTCTGTGCAGTGGCGGGGATAGGCCAGCAGAGGGTGGCATTGTATCACTTTAAGCACCACAGAGACTGCCAGACCTGCCCCACAGAGACACACACAGATACACACACAGCAATTGTTAGGACACAACATTGAGCGCATCTGGTAATTTAAACGAAACATAAAGAAATGCTCAATTTGCCTTGTAAACTGTTGAAATATGAGTGACAAAGAACTCCCAAATTCCACTGTTTAAATAAAAACATCAATTTTTTTTAACTCTGAAACTGCACATTTTACATCAACTATTCACAACTCTGAGACCCCATTTCTCTTAACTGCTTATTACCCTACTCCAACTCTACAGCAATATGCTGTTTCTAAAAGACACTTATTAAAATTACATAAACGTAATTTCAAAACCACACAGCAGCTGACCTCCCACCAATATCATTTTTTCCCATCTTTCCTGGGAAGACTGGCTCATGTTACAGGATGTTTAAAATTACATAAACGTAATTTCAAAACCACACAGCAGCTGACCTCACACCAATATCATTTTTTTCCCATCTTTCCTGGGAAGTCTGGCTCATGTTACAGGATGTTATCGAAGTGTCTACATTTCAACATTCTGAAACCTAGGAATACATCCTTCCATGACACTGTCTCTCAGTCTCCCCCTCTCTATCTATTTCCCAAACCCCTCCCATGTGGTGATATTTAAACTGATTCTCCCACCATCTGTCTGTGGCAGTAATGTTCACACCCACAGCATTCCCTTGTCAGGGCACAATGGAGATATGGAGCTGTAAATGGGTGGGAGCTGCACATCCCGTCACTTCCAGCATGGGCTGCAAGTTTCCCCACACTGGGCAGGGATCTCACACAGTGCTACAGAGTAATGCACTGGGGTGGCGTACACTGTCCTACATGCTGGGAGGGTAAGTGCTCCTGGTTTACACATCAATGCACTGGGGTGGTGTACATCGTCCTATATTCTGCGAGTGTAACTGCTCTTGGTTTACAGATGAATTCATGGGTGATCACTGCACAGGTTGCTGTGCTGGTCAGACTATCTGGTTGAGGTTTATAGATACTGCAATGATGTGGTCTGTGCATCTCCCCATGCTGGTTGGATATTTGTTTTAGTTTTACACATTTGAGCCCAGTTGTGTTCTGCACAAATCCCGGTGCTGGACAGATATCTAGTCCGGGTTTATAGATCAATGCATGGATGTGGTCTGCATTCATTCCATGATGAATACTTGCTGGAGGAACACAGCAATCCAGGCATGTTTCAGGTGTAGCCATCCTTCAGGATTCTTACAGAACGATAACACCCGAAATGTCGACTTCTCCACGTCCTGATGGTGACTGGATTGCTGTGTTCTCCCACCTTCCTGCCTGTGTACTTTGGAATCCAGCATCTGCAGCTTTTCTGTCTCTATCCAAGCTTCCCAAACTTGACAGATGT
>NW_025172374.1:0-1836 GCF_004010195.1 Chiloscyllium plagiosum | reverse complement strand
GATGGAGGTGAGGGAGCGGCGGTGAAGGAGGCCCAGGACCTCCATGTCCTTTCACCAGTGTAGGAGATTGAGGGGTAACCTTAAAGACGTTTATAAAATCATGAGGGGTTTAGACAAGCAAAGGTCATTTCCCCAGGGTGTGGGTATTCAAAACTTGGGGACCTATTTTTAAGGTGAGAGGAGAACGATTTAAGAAGGATCAGAAGGGCAAATTTACTTTTAACACAGACCAGTTAGTGTGTGGAATGAACGACCAGAGGAAATGGTGGATGCAGGTACAGTGCGTAAGAACATGAGTAGGAAAGGTTTGGAGGGATATGGGCCATTTGTATTTAAATCATCCAACAAACGTTGTGTAGCAAGCCATGGAGGGGTCTCATGGGAAGATTTCTGAATAGTCAGCTGTAATGATACTGTGGAGCACAGGCTGATTTCTGATAGCCCTTTGAAATCTTGCTTTGTTTTATTGGTGAGTGTGGCCCTAATGGACTGCTCTCAAACTCTACTGCTGCTCCTGCAAAGGAAAGGCCAGGGACAAAAGCCCCCCCCAACCCCCTCACCCCCCCTCATTAGAACTGATGGCTTTCCCAGCTTTTCACTCTCAGGGCTACTGAAATCAGAGACTTTGGGATGGGGTGGCACCAGGGAAAGGAGAGTTAAGCCTGACAAACTGGATTTAGTTTTTTGAAGAATAAAAAAGAAGATTGATGAGGGCAGAGCGGTAGATGTGGATGGCTTTCCCAGCTTTTCACTCTCAGGGCTACTGAAATCGGAGACTTTGGGATGGGGTGGCACCAGGGAAAGGAGAGTTAAGCCTGACAGCAGGGCAAATTGTGTCAACTGGGATGACAAGACAAATTCACTGGCCAAATTGTTGATTGCTCCAGTGACAGGAACAGGTCAACATAGGATGAGTAAGCCATTCAGTCCTTCCAGCCTGCTCTACCATTGTTGGAGGGAATCCTGAGGGACAGGATTTACATTTGGGCAGCACGGTGGCACAGTGGTTAGCACTGCTGCCTCACAGCGCCAGAGACCCGGGTTCAATTCCCACCTCGGGCGACTGACTGTGTGGAGTTTGCACATTCTCCCCGTGTCTTCGTGGGTTTCCTCTGGGTGCTCCGGATTCCTCCCACAGTCCAAAAATGTGCAGGTCAGGGTGAATTGGCCATGCGAAATTGCCCATAGTGTTAGGTGCACAGGAATGGGTGCGCTTCGGCGGGTTGGTGTGGACTTGGTGGGCCGAAGGGCCTGTTTCCACGCTGTAGGTAATCTAATCTCTCTACATGTATTTGGAAAGGCAAGGACTGATTAGGGATAGTCACAGCATGGCTTTGGCCGTGGGAAATCATGTCTCACAAACTGGATTTAGTTTTTTGAAGAATAAAAAAGAAGATTGATGAGGGCAGAGTGGTAGATGTGATCTTTATGGACTTCAGTAAGGCGTTCAACAAGGTTCCCCATGGGAGACTGATTAGCAAGGTTAGATCTCATGGAACACAGGGAGAACTAGCCATTTGGATACAGAACTGGCTCGAAGGTAGAAGGTGATGGTGGAGGGTTGCTTTTCAGACTGGAGGCCCGTGACCAGTGGAGTGTCACAAGGATCGATGCTGGGTCCACTGCTTTTGGTCATTTATATAAATGATTTGGATGTGAACATGGGTGGTATAGTTAGCAAGTTTGGTGTCTCCTTCCTACTGGAAGGATGCTGTGAAACTTGAAAGGGGTCAGAAAAGATTTACAAGAATGTTGTCAGGGTTGGAGGATTTGAGCTATAGGGAGAGGTTGAATAAGCTGGGTCTGTTTTCCCTGGAGCTTCGGAGGCTGAGGGGA
>NW_025172373.1:0-1836 GCF_004010195.1 Chiloscyllium plagiosum | reverse complement strand
CATTATTTCAATGAGCTACATCACACTGCAGCATCCAAGAGCTAAAAATAGCAGAAGAAAAATATCTATACAATGTTTTCAAGAAAAATGGGTACCCAATAAACAATCCACTGATTCCTCAGAAACAAACCTAAAAGCAGACACAATGCAACCAAAAACTATAGCTACATTACCTTACATCGAAGACATATCAGAGATGACTTCCAGACTACTCAGACCCCATAGCATCATGGTAGCCCACAAACCTTCCAACCTTAAACAGTAGTGACTAATCAACCTAAATGATCCATTAAACACTACCAGAAAAAACTAATGCCATTTACAAAATACCATGCAAGAAGTGTAAAAAAAATTGGACAAACAAGCAGGAAACTTGCCACCAGGATACATGAACACCAAATAGCCACCAAAAGACACGATCCATTATCACTTGTTTCCATACATACAGACAAAGAAAGACACCACTTTGACGGGACAACACGCACATTCTAGGACAGGCAAAACAGAGGCATGGCATTCTAACTAGAACTCCATCAATAAACACATCGACTTAGATCCCATCTCCCTTCCCTTGAAAAAAGGAACCGGAAATGAATCACCCGCCTTTAGAAACCAAGACCTATAAACAGAGAGGAGGGACATACCTCAGCACTTCACTGGAGACTCTCACTGATGATGTCACCTCATCATAATGACAAAACATCTGAAAATAAACCTTTCAGCTCAGGCGATCTAACTTACAAACATATCAGATAATTGATACACGGATAACCGAGGTTGTTCTATACTTGTTCTGGAAAGTTTTCTGCTGAGCCCTAGCCCCTTTAACTTTTTCCATAATTTTTGATGCAAACAAACCCAACAGCTCACTATTTAGTTTCAACCCCTAACCACAGCCCGTATTATCCTATTCGTCAGAACTCTGGTTCCTGCATGATTCAGGTGAGGCCCATCCAATTGGAACAGCTCCCCTGTTCCCTGGTACTGGTGCCAGTGACCCATAATGTCAAACGCATTTCTCCTACACTAATCTTTGAGACACTCATTTAACTCTTTAATTTTGTTGACCCTGTGCCAATTTGCTCATGGCTCAGGTACTATTCTGGAGAAAATTCTCTTTTTGGTTCTGCTTTTTAAACTTAGCCTCTAGCTGTTCATATTCCCTCAGCAGAACCTCTTTCTACCCACATTTCATCTTTCATTGGTACCTATGTGGATCACAACAACTGGATCTCCCCCCTACCTCTCATTCCCAGGACCAAGACCAAGGCACCAGCGAAAACAATAATGGAGTCACATGTAACTCAGACTAGCATATTCATGTTTGATATATTTCTTTTGCAATACTCTTTCCCATAACACTCTTTATTCATCTCCTCAGATGGATCCCATTGTTACCAACACTATTGATGTACCTATACCTACCAAAGACAAAGACAAAGACAATCTAGTATTATATTGACAGATCTGTACCCATGAGTACAGAGGGTTACACAAACAAATATGTACCCACTAATGCTTTATTGCAGGGTCTCCCAACATTATACAGAAGGCATGCATAGGCTTGAACTGAATTACAGGATTATACAAATATACCTGTACCCAACAGTAGTCTAATCCAATATTATTCAAATGGACAATAGTACTGTAACCCTATGTTACATAGCATCTCACTCTAGTATTGCACCTCAGTGACAGACCTGCAACTAACAGAAATTAGCAATTGGGCTGTGTCTCTGAGATTTCCTAGAGGTAAGCATAAGTTGCATGAGCAGCCGGTTAGAATCATAGAATCTCTACTGCTGAAAGAGGCCATTTGGACCACAGACCCTACAC
>NW_025172372.1:0-1836 GCF_004010195.1 Chiloscyllium plagiosum | reverse complement strand
ACATCACGGCTGTGGGTCCCATTTGGATCCTTACGTTATCAAGAGCTGGCACTGTGAAGCTCAGAAACAATAAAATAGTGTGCCTCGGGCTGTTCACTTCCTGGTGTGTCCCATGTGGTGCTCGATGAACAGTGGAGTGTGTGTTGGGCTGTTGTTCACTTCCCGGTTTGTCCCATGTTATTTTCCATGGTGGACAGCTTTTTGACACATCTTTGAAACTTGGTCTGTGCCTGTTCACTGAACATCTGTGTTTGTCCCTCTCAGCTGATCATGCGATCAGTTACACGAGGAAACCCCTCGAGTATTATTGTTAACTCCCAGGCATCAAACTTGTAACTGAGGGGCTCCGGACTGACTCCTGTTATTGGAACGTTAGTGGAAGTGTTGGGAGTGGTTTGCTGGAGGTTGTGCTGTGAGCTGCCTCAGCCATTCAGGGAGACATGAGGATTTGGTGACACAACTGTGGATGGAGCATGGGGACGATAGTAACAGCATTTGGGTCTGTAACATGAACAATAAATAGAGCAGAGGCTGCAGGGAGGGGAAGCTCTGAACCCACGCAGTGAGTGTGTCTGGGGAAAGGGATCCGCTGGATCCACCCTGGGTTTTCCAGGAACAGCTTCCCAAGCTCCACCTAACCCAGAAGCAGAGTGTGAAGGAACCCTGACTGAACAAGTAGCTGGTCACAGAGCGGTGTCACCTCCTTCAACACGACCTAAAGCTTCACACCAGGGGGAGGACGGTGCTACCAGTGGCTTTTAGGGTCACAGTTTCATTCAGCTTCTATGTTCCAGAACTTTCAAGGCAGGAGTAGGTGATGGCTCCATCATCTCTCCGATCTCAACATCAGTATCATCATTCAGTGACGGAGGATATTTATGGTGGATGAGAACAATAGGCCGCTGGGAACATCAGGCAGCAGACGATCAGTGTGATGGAGCAACACTTGCCATGTCTGAACGGCTCACAGTGAACCCTCCAGTACATACGGTGTCACTAAGTCCTGTAATCCCTCTGTATTTCAGTAACATACTGCCTGCCGTTCTTCCTGGAAGAAAATGGCAGGTTATATATGACGTTAAATCCCACCTGCCAAACCTTTATCCAAAACTTAACTTGTCCATATCCATTTACAGACTCTACAACTTCCATTGATTATTTATTTTCCTGCTTATCTTAGTTCCATTGGCAAACATAGCTACAGTACATTTGTTCCCCTCCTCTCGATCATTGATATAGAAGGTAAATAGCTGAGGACCCTGCACTTGTCACTGTGTGACCCTACTGGTTACATTCTTTTAAACTGATTAACTCTGATTTATCCGGAGTGCCTGCTTTCTGTCCGATAACCAGTCCTCCCCCATTCCTCTGTAACACGTTCGAAGGGCTGAAGAAGGACGAGGAACATCAGTCAGCAATCCAGCCCCTCCAGCCTGCTCCACCATTGAATACGATCATTTCTGATGTCAGCCTGCACCACAATTGAATACAGTCTTCGTGGATGTCAGCCTGCTCCACCATTGAATACAATCATGGCTGATGTCATCTCGGTCTCAGCCCCAATTTCCGGCCCATCTCCATATCCCCTCAGTTACTCAATATCCCAGCATCCACTACACTCTGGAAAAGTGAATTACACAGATTTAAAATGCTTTGAGAGAAGTTCTCTCATCACTGCTTTAATTCCTCTCCACTTACCCTAAAACTGTGATCTCTTATTGTAGGTTGCCCCACATGAGGAAATACCCAATGCATATCGACATTATCGATCACCTTTGGCATTGTCCAGTCCTCAGTGACATCTCCTCCCATTTTTCTACTCCAGAGAGTATAGGC
>NW_025172371.1:0-1836 GCF_004010195.1 Chiloscyllium plagiosum | reverse complement strand
CTGTAGGGATTCTATGATGACAAACTGGAGATAGCTGGGCTGAGGAATCTACGCTGAGGATCTCCTGCAGATGTGCCCCACGGCTGAGATGATTGATGCACACTAATGATAATCATCTTCTCTTGTGCTGTGAATGACTCCAAACAGTGTAGAGGTCGCAATTAATTCTCATCAAGTGCGATTTTTTTCAGGCTCCTTCATGTCATCCTCAGACAATTATTGCTTGAGTTCAGGGCCAGTCTCTCTGACCTGAGCCCCTGTGTTGTCTCTAGTGTTCATATAAAAAGGTCATGATGTCGAAGCAGAGAATGTTTTCTTCAGACAGACGGTAGTGAATGTCAAGAATTCTCTTATGCAGAGTGTTCAGTGAGCTAGATAACTAAAAGGAGCAAGTGGTATCCCGCAGGGTTCAGTTATCTGCTCTTTGTTATTTTTATAAATGACTTCGATATGTGTGTTGAAGAGTGGGTTCGTAAGTTTGCCGATGGCACGAAGCTTGTTGGAGTGGTACAGAGTTTGGAGGGCTGTTGTAGGTTTCAACGGGATCGTGACAGGATGCAGAGCTGGGCTGAGAGTGGGAGATGGAGTTCGAACTGGAAAAGTGTGAAGCGATTCCCTTTGCAAGCTCGAATGTAAATGCGGAATACATGGTTAAATGCAGGATTCTTGGCAGTGAGGAAGAACACAGGGATCTTGGGGTTCATGTCCACAGATCCCTCAATGTTGCTACCCAAGTTGATCAGGTAGTTAAGAGGGCGAATGGTGTTTTGGCTATCAGTAGCAGGGGGAATGGAGTTTAAGAGCCGTGAGGTTATGATGCAGCTTTATAGAGCCCTGAATAAACCGCACTTGGAATGTTGTGTTCAGTTCTGGTCTCTTCATTAAAGGTAGGATAAGGAAGCTTTAGATAGGGTAAAGTGGAGATTTACCAGGATGCTGTCTGGACTGGAAAGCAGGTCTTATGAAGAAAGTTTGAGGGAGCGAAGGCTTTTCTCATTGGAGAAAAAAATAGATGAGAGGTGACTTGATACAGGTGTACAAGATGATGAGATGCATATAGAGAGTGAATAGCCTGAGACATTTTCCAAGGGCAGAAGTGTCAATCACGAGCGGACATAACTTTAAAGTAAATGGAGGAAGGTTTAGGGGAGATATTAGAGGTAGGTTCTTTAGATAGAGAATGGTGGGTGTGTGGAATCGACTACCAGCAGTGGAAGTAGAGTCAAATACGTGAGGGAAAGTTAAGAGAATCTTGGATAAGCATATGGAAGAAAGTGAACAGAAGCATAGTGGTTAGTCTGATTTTAGAGTAGGATAAAAGGCTCAACATGTATGCAAGTGCTCAAGAAGACTTGTACATTAAGGAAGATTTGAGACTTGACGCAGGTCAGCCATGATCTTAGTGAAGGCATATTTGGGATGTGAATGACCTGCCCATGTTTCTGATATTCTCACATTCTGTTATTGGAACATTAGTGGGTGTTATTTTCCTAGAAGGACTTTTATGGAAGGTTGCAGCCAGAGAGACCAGAGGATTTTGTGAGCCATCGATGGGTGAGGTATGGGGGCTGTATTCACAGTGAAAGTGGGTCTACAACATGACCAACAAATGAAACACAAGTTACAGAGAGGGGAAGCTCTGAAAATAGAGATGAGCGACCTCATTCATATCCAGCCTGTGTTTTCCAATTACATTTTCCAAATCTCCCAAACCATGTGGGACAGTCTTGAGGGACCGAATGGTCTCCTCTGTTTCTGTGCACCAGGTTATAGCAGTAAGTGGCCTTCAACTGCTCCTGTCTCGCAGGTTTGAGGGGCTGAATGAAACAAGAAACA
>NW_025172370.1:0-1836 GCF_004010195.1 Chiloscyllium plagiosum | reverse complement strand
TTCTTAAGTGTGTACAAGACAATTTTCTGCTTCGGTATGTGGATGTAGCTACTGGAGAAAGTGCAAAACTTGACTCTTGGGAAATAAGGCAGGGCAGGTGACTGAGGTTTCAGTGGGGGAGCACTTTGGGGCCAGCGACCATAATTCTATTCGTTTTAAAATAGTGATGGAAAAGGATAGACCAGATCTAAAAGTTGAAGTTCGAAATTGGAGAAAGGCCAATTTTGACAGTATTAGGCAAGAACATTCAGAAGCTGATTGGAGGCAGTTGTTCGCAGGTAAAGGGACAGCTGGAAAATGAGAAGCTTCTGAAATGAGACAGCAAGAATCCTCAGAAAGTATATTCCTGTCAGGGTGAAAGGGATAGCTAGTGGCTATAGGGAATTACTGGATGACTGAAGAAATTGAGGGTTTGGTTAAGAAAAGAAGGAAGCATATGTCAGGTACGGACAGGACAGATCGAGTGAATACTTAGAAGAGTATAAAGAAAGTAGGAGTACACTTAAGAGGGAAATCAGGAGGGCAAAACGGGGACATGAGATAGCTTTGGCAAATAGAATAAATGAGACTTCAAAGGGGTTTTACAAATATATGAAGGACAAAAGTGTAACTAGGGAGAGGACAGGGCCCCTCAAAGATCAGCAAGGCGGATTTTGTGTGGAGCCACGGAAAATGGGGGAGATTTTGCATCAGTATTTACTGTGAAAAGGGATGTGGAAGATATAGACGTAGGGAAATAGATGGTGACATCTTGCAAAATGTCGAGATGACAGAGGAGGAAGTGGTGGATGTCTTGAAACGGTTAAAGGTGTATAGTTCCCCAGGACCTGATCAGGTGTACCCGAGGACTCTGTGGGAAGCCAGAGAAGTGATTGCTGGGCCTCATGTTGAGATATTTGTATCATCGATAGTCACAGATGAAGTGTCGGAAGACTGGAGGTGGCAAACGTGGTGCCACTGTTTACGAAGGGTGGTAAGGACAATCCAGGGAACTATAAACCTGTGAGACTGACCTCGGTGGTGGGCAAGTTGTTGGAGGGAATCCTGACGGACAGGATGCACATGTATTTGGAAAGGCATGGACTGAATCGGGATAATCAACATGGCTTTGTGCGTGGGAAATCATGTCTAACAAACGATTGAGTTTTTTTTAATGAAGTAACAAAGAAGATTGATTAGGGCAGAGCAGTAGATGTGATCTATATGGACTTCAGTGAGGCGTTCGACAAGGTTCCCCATGGGAGACTGATTAGCAAGGTTAGATCTCATGGAATACAGGGAGAACTAGCCATTTGTATACAGAACTGGCTCAAAGGTAGAAGACAGAGGGTCGTGATGGAGGATTGTTTTTCAGACTGGAGGCCTGTATCCAGTGGAGAGCCACAAGGATCGGTGCTGGGCCTCCTACTTGTTGTCATTTCCATAAATGATTTGGATGCGAGCATAAAAGGTACAGTTAGTAAGTTTGCAGATGACACCAAAATTGTCGGTGTAGTGGACAGCGAAATGGGTTACCTCAGATTACAAAATGTTCTGGACCAGATGGGCAATGGGCTGAGAAGTGGCAGATGGAGTTTAATTAAGATAAAAGTGAGGAGCTACATTTTGGGAAAGCAAATCTTAGCATGTCTTATACACTTAATGGTAATGTCCTAGGGAGTGTTGGTGAACAAATGGACCTTGGAGTGCAGGTTCATAGCTCCTTGAAAGTGTAGTTGAAGGTAGATGGGATAGTGACGAAGGCGTTTGGTATGCTTTCCTTTATTGGTCAGTGTATTGAGGAGAGGAATTGGGAGGTCATGTTGCGGCTGTACAGGATATTGGTTCAGCTACTGT
>NW_025172369.1:0-1836 GCF_004010195.1 Chiloscyllium plagiosum | reverse complement strand
GTGCAGATTGATTCACTGAATGACTAAGTTGTTAGTTTAATTGATTCAATGAATAGCGTTTATAATTTGAATGTCCTGTTGGCGATTGATTCAATGAATGAAAGCAGACTGTTTCCTTGAATGAATGCATTATGCTCCAGGAAATGAATTAATTGATATTGTTAAGTTGAATCAATGCAAAACGCTTGATTTATTGAATGACAACAACTTATCTCAATAGATCAGTAAGACAAACTGCTCTCCTTCATTTCAATGAACCAAACTTAATATTATTCATTTAGTGAATCAAACAGCCCTCATTGATTCAGTTAAACAAACTACACGTGTTAATTCAATGCGTAGAGCTTGAATCATGAATTCATTTTCTCGAACTCAATGCATTCATTCAACGAAAAAAATCTGTATTCATTAATTTATTGAATCAAACGTCAACAGTGCATTCAATGATTCAAACGTTGTTTCATTGTTTCCTGAATCAAACCGCACTCATCCATTTAATGAAACAAACTGCACGTGTTAATACAAAGAGTGGAGTCTTTTATTTCAATGTTCTACAATTCATTCATTCATTCATTCAAAGAATCAAACTGCACTCTTTCATTCGAAGAAAAAATCTGCACATGTTAATTCAACGAATACAACTTATCTCCTTAATTGAATGAAACAAAATGCATTCATCCATTGAAACAAATTTCAATCCTCCATTCAATGAATCAGTTATTCACTGATTCAATGAAACGTACTGAAAACATTCATTCAATGAATCAAACTGTACTCATTCTTACAATGAAACGTACTATATGTGTTAAATCAAAGTGTACAGCTTGCATCGCTGGCGCATTCATTCAACGAAGCTGTCTGCGTTCATGCATTGATGGATTCAAAGGACAATAGTACATTCAATAAATCAAGCGTTTTTCATTGATTCAATATCAATTAATTCATTGCCTGGAGCATAATTCAAGGAAACAGTCTGCTTTCATTCATTGAATCAATCGCCAACAAGACATTCAAATTATAGACGCTATTCATTGAATCAATAAAACTAACAACACTTTCCATTTTGTTTCATTGAATGAATGAATGAGTGCAGTTTGTTTCACTGAATATATATGTTGTTTGTTTCATTTAAAATTCTATTGACGATTGATTCAATGCATGAATGTTTGCAGATTGATACATTGAGTGAATGTACTAGGTTTGTTTCTTTGAATCAATGAATAGCGTAAGACTCATTGTATCTAGTATTGTTTTTTGGTACAATGAATTAATTCAGATTGATTCGTTGAATGATTGCATTAATCTCGCGACAATGAATTAATGATACAAGCTCTACTCATTGAATTAACACGTGCAGTTTGTTTCACTGAATCAATGAGTGCTGTTTGATTCACTAAATGAATAATATTAAGTTTGGTGCATTGAAATGAAGGAGAGCATTTTGTCTTACTGATCTATTGAGATAAGTTGTTGTCATTGAATTAACAAATGAAACAAATTTAACATATTCAATCATTGAGTGGAACTGCATTTATTCATTCAATGATACAAACTGCACGTGTTAATTCAATGAGCAGAGCTTGCATCATTAATTCGTTGCCTCCAATTAATGCATTCATGCAATGAAGTAATCTGCAATCATTCGTACATTAAATCAAACGTCATTAGTACATTCAATGAATCAAACGATTTTATAGATTCAACGAATCTAACTGCGTATATACATTCAGTGAAACAAACAGCACTCATTTATTCAATGAATCAAAGTGGACGTGTTAATTCAACGTGTTAGCATGCATCACAAATTCAATATCTCGTGCTTAATGCATTAATTCA
>NW_025172368.1:0-1836 GCF_004010195.1 Chiloscyllium plagiosum | reverse complement strand
TCTTCCAATAATGTGGAATCTCTGCCGTTTCGAAACTGTCAGCGCAAGTGATCGCAACACGAGGTATTTTAAAAAGCAGAAGTTGTGGAAATGCCCGTGAATGTTCTTTGAAAATCTATTGACTGTGTTGAAGTTGAACAAAATCATTAATCACGAATAATGTCTGGGACATAATGGATCTGTCGTTGTAGTGTGAAAGGTAAAGTTGACAGAAAAATGTCACAAAGATTTTTTTAAAAATAATTGCAGCAGATTTTATTGGATTGGAGAAGATGACGCTAAATGAACAGCTGAGAACAAGTTTATCTTTCGTTGTTGGTGTTGTCATGTATAGAGAAGAGACCCAAGTATGAGGAAACAATAACCCAAGATAAGGAAGAGGTGATGGCCTGGTGGTATTATATTTGGATATTTAATCCAGAGACGCAGGCAGCATTCTGGGGACGCAAAGCTGGAATTCCTGCAGAAAGTTAAAACTTATTCCAAAAATCTGGAATTAAGCTTTTAATATATTCATGAATCAATTATCAGTATTCAGGACAAAATTCTATGTGAGGAGTTGTCTCTAGAGAGGGCTACTTTTGTCTTTACCTGCCCTGGCATGCATGTGAATTCAGACCCACAACAATGTAGTTGATTCGTAACTGGCTTCTTGGCAGTTACAGATTGGCCATAAATGATGACCTCATCAACCACAACCTCGACTGCTGAATGAATGGGAAAAACAATGACGGAGGCGAACTGGCACGTTCACAAGATTCCACGTTGTTTCATAGTAACTGAAACAAACAGTCATGAAAGTACATCAAGGGAGCTATGTTAATACTTGTGTTAGTTATTTTGACATTAAATTCGTTTGAGTCAAAAAAGATGCAAATGAGTATGTGTATATTTTGGAAAGGAGAAGTGTCGAACATAACGTTGCAATAGTGTAGTTATGGGCACGACTACAAGTTTTGATTCTCGCCTCAGAGTTTGTGGAGTTTGTACATTCTCTGGCTGTTCTGCTTTCTCCAATATTCCAGTGACGTGCAATTTATGTGAACTGGACTTGCACAATTAAACAGTAGCATGGTGTTTCAGGTGGATTAACTATCGAAATGTTGGCTTACTGGAATCGGGTGGCGTGCTCCTCGGGTGGAAATGGAAACTTGTTGGGTTTCATCTGCAAGTTACGGCAATGCCATACTTTCAGGGATGACCTTTCATGCGTGACGAAAGAGCTCAATTTTCCGAAGCAAATCTCTCTGCAGAGGAAACGTAGTTTGAGAAAACCCACAAGACCCCGACAAAGCGGTTACAAGCTAAAACATGAAAATTGCACTATGGACGGATGGGTTGTGGTATATTCTACATAAACAGATAATTAGTATCAAAACTGACTTATCTTACGCCAGAAGACTTCAAATTGCAATCGTCTCAGATCATACTTTCTCCAATATATTTTTATGCTGTTTAAGATGGAATCAATCAGTTCGTACCGAATCAGAACTGGAAATAAATGTAAAGAAATGAAGTAACAAGAATAACGCTGTCAAATAGGTAATTTTGCTGCTCGGGAGTTGAAAATACTATTCACCTATGTTCGTATGTTTGGCACAACAATCAATAACATACACGTTACACTTCTGCAAAATTAGCAATAGCATAAATACTTCAGGATTACTTGATGCGATGTGTAGCAGTGAATTCGACGACTCTATCCACTAGTGTGATGAAAACATCTGCAAGCAATGATCTCACAGAAAAAATGAGCGATAAAAAATTCCATCTTTAATGTTTTAATTGCAGAGAATGAACTGCTATGATTACATCACAGAGACGCCACTTACACAA
>NW_025172367.1:0-1836 GCF_004010195.1 Chiloscyllium plagiosum | reverse complement strand
CCCTCCCCACTTCCACTGTGTCTCACACCTGCACCCACACAACATGGTGCTGGGGAAAATATAATCGCTCCTGCAGATCGGAGGGAGTGTGGGGATAAAGAAAGAGGGGAAGAAAACATGACTGAAAGAGCCTGTAGTTACACTGAAGGCACTGTGTGGACAGTGGAACATCCCAGCACTATAAAGCTGTGGGGGATTGCCGCTCGGCTTTGACTTGTCTGCAGGAGTGGTTTGGAGGTGGGGAGGCCTCACAGGAAGGAGAGATGGGAGATTGGGGGTGAGTGTTGGCACTGACTGGATCCTGGGAACCAGGCGTGTGTGAGAGAGACTAACACTCACACTGAGGGGAATAACCCCAGTCCAACGGTGACACCTCCATCTTTACTGAATTGATCATTGGCTGGACTGTAAATGGGACCAATCTCTCTGTCTTTCCTTCTAACGGACAAACAGCACTGTCCCAGCTGGTGAGCTGATTAGTTTAGCTCTTGTTTTTGGACCCAGTTCACACCCTTACTGAGAATTCCACACCTTGGCTACCACTGAGCAGAACGGAAAGGTCCCAGCTACAATCTCGGGTCAATGCTTCCATTTTCCCTATAACCGAGGAAACTAGGACATGGTTAATGTTGTATTGAAAGATCCCACAGGGTATTTATTACAGCACACTAACACCCGCAAATATTACAAGTACAATCACACCCGCGCCTGGGCTGTTGTGACGCTAATTGGTTCCAATGAGGGGCCGACATCCAGGAGACAGTCCGATTTCAGAGGACCCGAGCTAAGATGGAATCTGAGCCTTTTGCTTCCTTGAGTCGCATGCCCCGGTACAGTGGTGGTATCACGATCATACTTGTTAAAAGGGTATAACGTCCTGGATGTGAGGTGTAATACAGTCAAGCTGAAAAGTTACTGACGGAAGCATCCATGGCCCAGACTCTCCTGGGCTCACTGCTCTTATTGACTGATCCGACAGGGGTGAAATGTCAGAAAAATACGTCACCCTCAAGGTCAGGTCCTGCCTGGGGAGAGCTGGGTGAGGTGAAAGACAGGCAGCATCACCGAGAGGAGAGGGCCCTTCAGGAACTGGGTTCCCCAATCCTTTATCCCCTTCACTGCCTGAAGGGGCTGGGAATGTGGTTACTTGTGGGAACGGCGTGTTGCCAAAGTGAAGCAGAAATGGGCAGGAGGGAGCAGCACTCCCCCTCTGCTCTGGACGGTGTGCAGTTCGGGTCACCTCACGACAGTGAGGATGGGATAACAGGAGATGGGGGTATAGAGGGGGTTCACCAGCACGCTGCCAGGGATGGAGAAACAGAGAGATCAGGACAGACGAGATAGGCTTGGATTGGTGACTAAGGGAGTTGGTGATGTAGGTTGGTAAGATGGCGAGGGGTACGGACAGCGTAAACACAGAGCAACTGTTACCCCTGCTTGAGGAGTCAGTCAAGAGGGGGGCATAGAGTCGGGGGAAGAGGCAGGAGATTCAGAGGGGATTTCATTCAGAGGGTGGTAGGAATCTGAAATGCATCGCTTGGGAAGGTAGTGCAGGCTGGGAACCCTGCAACCGGAAAAATACTATTTGGATGAGCACACGAGATCTCCGAACATTCAGGACATGAGAAAGGTGCAGCAAATTGGGAGGAACACACTTTCAGTGACATAGAGGTTGGTGCAGACATCAAAGGGCTGAAGGGACTTTCCTACAAAGTGTGTTTCAATGAATCAACAGACTGAAAGAGCGCTCCCAGAACTTGTTGGTCTTTCAGTCCGACTGTCACACACCGTCCTGTCCGACTGTCACACACCGTCCTGTCTGAGTGTCACACTCCG
>NW_025172366.1:0-1836 GCF_004010195.1 Chiloscyllium plagiosum | reverse complement strand
ATTGATTACAGCAATAGCCTAACATTTAAATTTGCTGGAAGCCCTATCAGAATCTTTGAATTGAATAGAATTCAATTGGATACGAATTAGATTGAACATATAAAAGGAACTGAATCTGTGTTAATCCGGTAAATGCAGAGAAAAGTGTAAAAAGGAAAGTGTCGTTATTACAGAAAAAAACTAAGAGGATAAGATTGCCCTCACGGAATGATGGGAAAACGAGAGAGAGAGATGAAAAGAAGAAGGTGATAGACTTTGTTCTTCTGAACTTATCACTTGGGAGGTTAATTCGACGAAAAACGATTAAGTTGAGAGTGAATATTAAGCTATGTTAGGAAGATAGTAATGATGAGCCAAGCCATCGTAAACAAATGCCTGGTGGTAAGTTCTTCAAATGCATCCATACATTGTCTAAATGTAATGGGAAGGGTGAAGAAGTCTTTTTCATTTCATTTCAGAAATTGATTGAACAAATGATGCAGCCACTCATGATTCAGGTTTATTGATCTGAACAAAGTTGGCAGGTAGTGCCAGTGATGTATCTGCATCACTATCTGAGGAGCGAGCTGCGGGCTATGAGGAGGTGAAGAAACCATTCTTAAGTGCATATGAGCTGGTGCCTGAAACCTAGAGACAACGGTTCAGGAATCTACAAATAGATCCTATTCAAACTTACATTGCGTGGGAAAGGATTCGTCCAAGTTATTTTGATAGGTGGACATATGGTACCAATGATGCTGTTAGAAAGACAATTAATTTGATGGGGAATGAAAGATCGCTTCCTGAGGTCGTGAGAACTCGTGTGGAAGTTCACAGAGTTAAACATGCAAGAATAGCGGCAGAAATGGCTACCGATTATGGATTCGCTCAGAAATCCAAATTCGGCTTCTGACATCAATTTCAATTCTTGAGGGATAAATATTAAGTTCAACAGTTATCCTCGGGGGCTTTAGGGCAAATTAGATCTCATCGAAGATAATAATTATTGTTTACCACAGGGTAAAACATAAACAAATGAAGGGGAAAGAAAAGTTAAAATGCTGAGGTTTCTTTTCCCTGCACAAAAACTGGCTCCATGAATTCACAGTGGATGAGCTTTAGAAAAAGCAATGGTAAGACAGGTGGAGAAAATTAGTATAAGCCAGCGAATATTGTTAGAGTGGCAAAAGAAAGCCCAGTGGCCGCTGAAAATATGTACCAGTACATATAACCCAGTCGGATGTTTCATGAGAAGGAAGTGTCAGGTCTTCATAAAACACTTACTTGCGAAGGGAAGGTTTATTTGGATAGGCCAGAAGCAGCAGCTAAAGACGATATAGTATTCAGAGATACGAAATCATTTCAATCCTTCATGTTGATAGATTTAGCACAGAAAGAAAATTGCTGGAAATACTGCGAGCATGTGGATTTCGTGGTGAGAGGATAAGTGCTTCATGATGTATAGTGAGGCTGGAGTGTCAAGGTAAATGTGGAGAAGTGTTGTTAAGAGTAGTGAAGAAATTATGGGCTCCAGGATTACAGCCTCAATTTTATATGATATCACTGGATCACGGGTTGGACTCCTGCCCACCATGTCGAAAAGCCAGTGGAGAATCAGAATCCTATAGTACTGATGTATTACTACATTGATGTTTTTCGTTCAGAAAAATTAACTGTGTTACAACAGAAAGAAGGAAAACTGAAACAAACTGATCCAAATACGTACACGAAGAAAATTTTGCGTTTGTTCTCGGATGCTAACATCTTAAAAATCATCTTCGTAAGGAAATGGAGGCCATCATATTCAGATGGACGAAAAATTGGCAGAAATTCATCGAGGGGTATTACCAGTGAGTG
>NW_025172365.1:0-1836 GCF_004010195.1 Chiloscyllium plagiosum | reverse complement strand
CCTCGTTAGTATAATGATTAATTTTCGTCTTAAGTAATAAGGTCCCGTCGTCACTTGGTCTTTCTGGGAGCTTTTCTGGACCTTCCTCCATGCAGACAAACGCAATATAACTGTTAGTTTCACTGTCTGTTTTCTGTTCTCTACAATAAACTATCCTGTCCACATATTCACTGTTCCACATTTGTTTTCATTTTCCTTTCAAATATCAACAGAAGCTTTTTGCAAATATTTGCACGGAACAAAAAAAAGAAAATCACATCAAGGGAACAGGCCCTTCGGGCATTCAAGTCTCCACCGATGTAGATCCTCTACCTAAACCTGTCGCCGATTTTCCAAGGACCTGTTCCCCGTGCTTCCTGTCCATTTATGTATTTGTCCAGATGCGTTTTAAATGACGCTATCGTGCCCACCTCTGCCACTTCCTATGGTAACATATTCCAGGCACTGACCATCTTCTGCTTGAAGAACGTTCTGAGCATATCCTCCAAAACAGTATCACCTCTCACCTTGAACTCGTGACCCGTAGTAATTGAGCCCCCACTTAGGGAAAGAAAGCACTTTGCCATCCATCATGGTTGCACCCCACATGATTTGTCAAGCAGGTCATTTGTCAACCTCCGTCTTTCTCATGAAAACAATCCAAATCTACTCATTCTCTCGTCATGCAAGCGTCGCCATACAGACAACACCAGGTGAAAATGCTCTGCACCCTCGCCAAACTATCCACATTCTTTTGTTAATGAGACGATCAGAACTGTACACAATATTCCAAATGTGGCCGAAGCAAAGCCTTGCACAAACATGGCAAACCCTGCCAACACTTGTACTGAATACATTCCAACAGATTCCCTCCTGTGGATGACAATTCATCACAGTAGTTCTCCACTTTCTCTTTTCTTCCCTTCTTAAATCCTTGGAATGCAAGAAGGAAAGTATACCGTATGCCTTCTTGACCACTTTATGGAATGCGTTGCCACTTTCAGTGAAAAATGGACCTGAACTCCCAGATCTCTCTGTGCATCAATTTTCCGAGGTATCTTCCATTTCTCATATAGTTCGCTCTTGAATTGGATTTTCCAAATTGCACCACCTCACATTTGCCCGGATTGAACTCTGCCTGTCATTTGTCTGCCCAACTGTCCAATCCATGTTTTATTCTGTAGCATGTCCAGACAGTCTCCATCATTATCTGCTACTCCAACAACCTTACTGTCATCTGCAGACTTACTCATCAGACTACCTAGACCGGCCTTCAGATCATTTATGTATATCACTAACAACAGTGGCCCCATTACGGATCCCTGGGAAACACCACTGGTCAGAGTTTTCCATTTTGAGAATCTCCCTTACACCACTACTCTCTGACTCCTGCTGCCCAGCCAGATCACTATCCAGCTGTTTCCATCCTGGAAACCATGCGACTTAATTTCTCCATTAGTCTATCTTACCAGACGCCTTGTCAATGTATATGACATTGACGATCTTTTCTGCATGTTCAATTTTGTCACTTTGTGCAATAATTCTACTAAGTTTGCTAAGATGTGACCTTCCCTGCACAAAAAAAGGACGTACTTGTGCAGAGTCAGTCTGTGCCTTAACCTGGAGTCAGATTCTTTCTTATTTTCAAAGTAGGACATTAAAAATGCCATATTGACTGCTTGTCTACAGAAATGTATGTTTTTGAACAAATGGAACGTATGCACAAAATTGCAAATGCAAATTCAACAAATAGGTTAGTATGTGTGTGCGTGTTCCTGTGTGAACGTGTGTGCGCGCGCGCGTGTGTGCGTGAGAGAGAGATACATGGAGAGTATGAAATGGGGAGACATTGAGAGA
>NW_025172364.1:0-1836 GCF_004010195.1 Chiloscyllium plagiosum | reverse complement strand
TTGTCACTGTCCATCCAGATATATCACTGACCATCCCCTTATTGCCACTATCCAACCAGATACATCACTGACCACCCACTTATTGTCACTATCCATCCAGATACATCACTGACCACCCCCTTATTGTCACTGTCCATCCAGATACATCAGTGAACACCCACTTATTGTCACTATCCATCCAGATACATCACTGAACACCCACTTATTGTCACTGTCCAACCAGATACATCACTGACCACCCACGTATTGTCACTGTCCATCCAGAAACATCAACGACCACCCGCTGAATGTCACTGTCCATCCAGATACATCACTAACCATCCACTAATTGTCACTGTCCATCCGAATACATCACTGACCACCCACTAATTGTCACTGTCCATCGAGATACATTACTGACCACCCATTTATTGTCACTGTCCATCCAGATACATCACTGACCACCCACTTATTGTCACTGTCCATCCAGATACATGACTGACCACCCACGTATTGTCACTGTCCATCCAGATACATCAACGACCACCCGCTGAATGTCACTGTCCATCCAGATACATCACTAACCATCCACTAATTGTCACTGTCCATCCGAATACATCACTGACCACCCACTAATTGTCACTGTCCATCGAGATACATTACTGACCACCCATTTATTGTCACTGTCCATCCAGATACATCACTGACCATCCGCTAAATGTCACTGTCCATCCAGATACATCACTGACCACCCACGTATTGTCACTGTCCATCCAGATACATCAACGACCACCCACTTATTGTCACTGTCCATCCAGATACATCTCTGACCACCCGCTGAATGTCACTATCCATCCAGATACATCAACGACCACCCACTTATTGTCACTGTCCATCCAAATACATCACTGACCACCAACTAATTGTCACTGTCCATCCAGATACATCACTGACCATCCACTAATTGTCACTGTCCATCCAAATACATCACTGACCACCTGCTTATTGTCACTGTCCATCGAGATACATTACTGACCACCCACATATTGTCACTGTCCATTCATAAACATCACTGACCATCTGCTAATTGTTACTGTCCATCCAGAAACATCACTGACCACCCGCATATGGTCACTGTACATCCAGATACATCACAGACCACCCACATATTTTCACTGTCCATCCAGATACATCAGTGATGGGCCACATATTGTCACTGTACATCCAGATACATTACTGACCACCCACTTATTGTCACAGTCCATCCGGATACATCACTGACCACCCACATATTGTCACTGTCCATCCAGATACATCAGGGACCAGCTACTTATTGTCACTGTCCTTCCAGATACATCACTGACCACCAACTTATTTTCACTGTCCATCCAGATACATCACAGACCACCCACTTATTGTCACTGTCCTTCCTGATGCATCATTGACCACCCCCTTATTGTCACTGTCCATCCAGGAACATCAGTGACGACCCACATATTGTCATTGTCCATCCAGATACATCACTGACCACCCACTTATTGTAACTCTCCATCCAGGTACATCACTGTCCACCCGCTTATTGTCACTGTCCATCCAGATACACCACAGACCACCCACTTATTGTCACTGTCCATCCAGATACATCACTGTCCTAACAC
This sequence comes from Chiloscyllium plagiosum, assembly GCF_004010195.1. Lineage (NCBI taxonomy): Eukaryota > Metazoa > Chordata > Chondrichthyes > Orectolobiformes > Hemiscylliidae > Chiloscyllium > Chiloscyllium plagiosum. Next base: position 199 of record NW_025172364.1, on the reverse strand, counting down.
TTATTGTCACTGTCGATCCAGATACATCACTGACCACCTGCTTATTGTCACTGTCCATCCAGATACACCACTGACCACACACTTATTGTCGCTGTCCATCCAGATACATCAGCGAACACCAGCGTGTTGTTACTGTCCATCCAGATACATCACAGACCACCCACTCATTGTCACTGTCCATCCAGATACATCAGTGATG
>NW_025172363.1:0-1835 GCF_004010195.1 Chiloscyllium plagiosum | reverse complement strand
AGCTGCTCAGGAGCTCTCTCTGTTCTCTGCAGTTAAAGGCAGTTTAATCCTGAAGAAACCCTGGTTTGTTTTTGTTTCAGCTGTTACTATGAGCTCTGCCTTTTAATGAGTGTGTTAGGGACTGTCTGCAAGTATTAACCAGTCCTTCTACCTCTTGTAAGTCAATGAGACCCTGCAAGATGCAATGCACAAATTTACCAAGGCTCTAAAGGAAGTACATTCCATACACATGACAACTAAGAAATGGAGGGGCTGGGGAAACAGATGAATGGGAAGGTTATTACATGGAGCCAGTTATCAAACCTGGTTAAATGAAGAGTGCAGGATTGGGTATATCTAAAAGTAAGATGTCAACCTGGTGAAGGGACAACACAGAAATACTTGCATGTCAGAAACCATGAGCAGCAAAATAAGTGACTCCTGCCCCCATGGATCAGACATAAGCTCTGTAGTCCTGCCACCTCCCATCGTGAATGATGGAGGACAATTTAATAAATCATTGCTTTCACTTGAATGTCAAGACTGAGGGTGATCTAATATATCCTTACCAAATTATGACAGGTATGGATGTAATGGATAGCCGAAGCCTTTTACACAGGCTACAGGAGACATAGGTTTAAGGTGTTATAGACCAGACCAGACCCAAACCTATTGGTGAGGAGCTTTGATTTATTTGATAATTATGACTGTGACAAATACCGAGACACTGTCTGCGTGATATCCAGTACAAATCATGCCTTATATGAGGACATCGGGTTAAAAGAGTGTTGTGGCCAGAGAGCAGGTGCAGAGAAGGATGAACACTAATATATGACAGGCCCAGTCATAAGTCTGATAACAGCAGGGAGGAAACTGCTCCTGAACCTATTGGTACATGTTTACAAACTGTTGTATCTTCTGTCCAATGGAAGAGGGTGGAAGAGAGTATTGCAGGGGTGGGAGGGGCCTTTGATTATGATGGCTGCTTTCCTGAAGCAGTGGGAAGTCGAGACCGAGTTAGATGGAAGGAAATGTGATTTGGGTGATGGACTGGGTTGGGTTCATGCCTCTCTGTAAGTTCTTGCAGTACGGACAGAGCAGGTAACATACCAAGGTGTGATACACCTGGATAGGAGGCTTTCTACAGTACAATATAAAAATTGGTCAGAGTCATTGCTGAAATACTAAATTTCCTTCACCTTCTGAGGAAGTAGAGGCATTGATGAGCTTTCTTGGCTGTAGAGCTGACATGGATGGACTGATTGCTGGTAATATTAATTCCTCAGAACTTGAAGCTCTCAATCACCTCCACATCAGCACCAATGACAGAGACCAGGGTCTGTCCTTCAGTCCACTTCCTGAAGTCAATGACCAGTTCCTTTGTCTTGCTGACATTGAGGGAGAGATTGTTGTCTTTACACCATACCACTAAGCTCTCTTTCCTGTACTCTGTCTCACTGTTTTTTGAGATCCTACCCATTATGGTGGTGTCATTAGCTAATCTGTAAATGGAGTTGGAGCTGAATTTGGCCATACAGACATGAGAGGGTAAGAAATATAGAAGGGGGCTGAGTACACAGCCTTGCAGGGCACCAGTATTGCGGATTATCATAGAGGAGGTGTTCTCAACCATCCTTATTGATTCTGATCTGCAGGTCAGAAAGGTGAGGATCCAGTTGTAGAGGTGAGGAAAGAGTCCCAGGGCTCAGACTGTGTCGATGGGTCTTGTTGGCATTATGGTGATCAAGGCAGAGCTAAAGTCAATATCTCGGAGTCCTTGTTATCCAGACATTCCTGGGATGTGTGAAGCGGGGGGAAGATATGTGTCTGCATGGATCTATTTCGATGGGAGGTGA
>NW_025172362.1:0-1835 GCF_004010195.1 Chiloscyllium plagiosum | reverse complement strand
CCAGATTAAACTCTCCCCTTGGAGCATGCATGGTGTCCTCCAGATTAAACTCTCCCCTTGAAGGATGCACGGTGACCCCCAGATTCAACTCTCCCCTTGAAGGATGCATGGTGACCCCCAGATTAAACTCTCCCCTTGAATGATGCATGGTGACCCTCAGATTAAACTCTCCCTTTGGAGGAGCTATGGTGACTCCCAGATTAAACTCTCCCCTTGAAGGATGCATGTTGACCACCAGATTAAACTCTCCCCTTGAAGGATACATGGTGACCCCCAGATTAAACTGTTCCCTTGAAGGATGCATGGTGTCCCCCAGATTAAACTCCCCTTGAAGGATGCATGGTGACCCTCAGGTTAAACTCTCCCTTTGAAGGATACACGTTGACTCCCAGATTAAACTCTCCCTTTGAAGGAGGCACGGTGACCCTCAGATTAACCTCCCTCCTTGAAGGATGCATGGTGACCCCCAGATTAAACTCTCCCTTTGGAGGAGGCATGGTGACCCCATATTAAACTCTCCCCTTGAAGGATGCATGGTGACCCCCATATTAAACTCTCCCCTTGAAGGATGCATGGTGACCCCCAGATTAAACTCTCCCCTTGAAGGATGCATGGTGTCCCCCAGATTAAACTCTCCCCTTGAAGGAGGCATGGTGACCCCCAGATTTAACTCACCCCTTGAGGGATGCATGGTGACCGCAACGTTAAACTCTCCCTTTGAAGGAAGCATGGTGATCCACAGATTAAACGCTTCCCTTGAAGGATGCATGGTGACCCCCATATTAAACTCTCCTCTCGAAGGATGCATGGTGAGCCCCAGATTAAACTCTCCCCTCGATAGATGCATGGTGTCCCCCAGATTAAACTCTCCCCTTGAAAGAGGCATGGTGACCCCCAGGTTAAATTTCCCTTTGAAGGAGACACAGTGACCCTCACATTAAACTCTCCCCTTGAAGGATGCATGGTGACCCCAGATTAAACTTTCCCCTTGAAGGATGCATGGTGACCCTCAGATTAAACTCTCCTGTTGAAGGATGCATGGTGACCCTCAGATTAAACTCTCCTGTTGAAGGATGAATGGTGACCTCCAGGTTAAACTCTGCCCTTGATGGATGAATGGTCATCCCCAAATTAATCTCTCCCTTTGAAGGATGCATGGTGACCCTCAGATTAAACTCTCCCCTTGAAAGATGCATGGTGATCCTCAGATTAAACTCTCCCCTTAAAGGATGCATGGTGTCCCCCAGATTAAACTCTCCCCTTGAAGGATGCATGGCGACCACCAGATTAAACTCTCCCCTTGAAGGATGCATGGCGTCCCTCTGATTAAACTCTGCCCTTGATGGATGCATGGTGTCCCCCAGATTAAACTCTCCCCTTGAAGGATGCATGGTGACCCCCAGATTAAACTCTCCCCTTGAAGGATGCATGGTTATCCCCAGATTAAACGCTCCCCTTGAAGGATGCATGGTGACCCCCAAATTCAACTCTCCCTTTGAAGGATGCATGGTGTCCCCCAGATTAAACTCTCCCCTTGAAGGATGCATGGTGACCACCAGATTGAACTCTCCCTTTGAAGGATGGATGATGTCCCCCAGATTCAACTCTCCCCTTGAAGCATGCATGGTGTCCCCCAGATTAAACTCTCCCCTTGAAGGATGCATGGTGACCCCCAAATTCAACTCTCCCTTTGGAGGATGCATGGTGACCCTCAGGTTAAACTCTCCCTTTGAAGGATGCATGGTGATCCCCAGATTAAACACTTCCCTTGAAGGATGCATGGTGACCCCCAGATTTAACTTTCCCCTTGAAGGATGCATGGTTATCCCCAGATT
>NW_025172361.1:0-1835 GCF_004010195.1 Chiloscyllium plagiosum | reverse complement strand
TCCGAAACAGTGTACTTGTTTGAGATCAATCAGTCGGGCCCCATTGTGAGGTAAGTGGTGGGATCCTCTCTCTCTCTGCCCTGTGATGAGGTTCATCATTCACAGTGAATGGGGCAGTATCACAGAGCACAGGCGCTGGGGGCTATTCAGCCAATTGGGGCTGTACTCTCTCCCGCTGGAGATGCTGCAAATCTGTCCCAACTCCCCTCTCACTTGCCCAAAGCCCACTAAGTCTTTCCTTAAAAAGTAAAATTATAAATCTGTTTGAGAACACCTGCTGAATCTGTGCCGTTCAGCCTATTCCAGGTGCGCAGAACTGACTGAGTGAAATAATGTTCCCATTTTCACTCTGCATTATTTGCCAGTTACCTGAAAGTAGTTACGAAAAATTGTGATTGTGCGAACAATTCCTCTCTCTCTGCAAATTAATTGTTTGGAAACAAATCTGCACCTGGTCCAAATCACTGCTTAACCGTCTCAGCTCCAAGGATAATTATCTGTGCTTCTGCTAGCTCTCCACAAAAGAGGAACGCATCTTAATTTATTAGTGTCATAGAGATGGACAGCACAGAAACAGACCTTCGGTCCAATTCGTTCATGCCGACTCGGAATCCTAAACTACTGGAGTCCCATTTGCCAGCTATTGGGCCCTATCCCTCAAAACCCATCCCATTCATGGATGCCTTTCAAATGTTGTAATTGTATTAGTCTCCACTACTTCATCTGGCAGCTCATTCCACACACACACACCACACTCTGCTTGAAAACGTTGCCCCTTAGATCCCTTTTAAATCTTTGCCCTCTCAACTTAAGCCCATATGCTCTTGTTTTGGACCCACCTCACCTGGGGGGGAAAGACCCTGGCTGTTTACCGTATCCATGCCCCTCATGATTTATAAATCTCCATAAAGTCACCTCTGTCTTTGACTCTTCAGGGAAAATAGCCCCAGTCTCTCCCTGTAGCCCAAATACTTCAACCCTGGCAATGTTTTTGCAAATCTTGTCTGACTCCTTTCAAATTTCATAACATCCTTCCCAGAACAGGGATATTCGAACTGAAAGCAGAATTCCTGAAATGGCTTAATCAATGTCCTGTGAAGCCACAATATGACGTCCCAGCTTCCCTATTCAATGCATTGACTAATAAATATAAGCGTACTGTACACCACCTTCACTAGTCTGCCTACCTGCGACTCTACTTTCAAGCAATGTCCTGTATGACGTCCCAGCTTCCGTATTCAATGCATTGACTAATAAATATAAGCATACTGTACACCACCTTCACTAGTCTGCCTACCTGCAACTCTACTTTCAAGGAACAATGAACCTGAACTCCAAGGTCTCTTTGTTCAGCAACACTCCCCAGGACTTTACCATTAAGTGCATAAGTCCTGTCCTGATTTGCCTTTCCAAAATACAATAGCTCACATTTATCTAAATTGAACTCAGTCTGCCATTTTTCGTTCCAATGGCCCATCTGAACAAGATCCTGTTGTATTCTGAACTAACTTTCTACACTGCCCACTACACCTCCAATTTTAGTGCCTTCTGACCATATCTCATATATTCACATCCAAGTCATTTATTGATGGCCCCAATATCCATTGCTGCAGCACACTGCTGCTCACAGGCCTCCAGTCCACAAAGCAATCCTACATCACCACTCTGTCTCCTACCTTCAAGCCAGTTTTGTCTCTAAATGGCTCGTTCTCCCAGCATTCCATGTTATCTAACCTTGCTAACCAGTCTGCTTTGTGGAACCTTGTTCAATTCCCATGGAGACAACGTTCACAGGCTGCCTTCATCAATTGTCTTTGTCACTTCTTCAAGAAACA
>NW_025172360.1:0-1835 GCF_004010195.1 Chiloscyllium plagiosum | reverse complement strand
AATAGGGCCCCTCAAAGATCAGCAAGGCGGCCGACGTGTGGAGCTGCAGAAAATGGGGGAGATACTAAACGAGTATTTTGCATCAATGTTTTTTGTGGAGAAGGATATGGAAGATGGAGAACATGAGGAAATAATATTGACATCTTGAAAAGTGTTCATATTCCAGTGGACATCTTAAAACGCATTAAAATGGATAAATCCCCAGAACCTGATCAGGTGTACCCTAGAATTCTGTGGGAAGCTAGGGAAGTGATTGCTGGGCCTCTTGCTGAGATATTTGGATCATTGATAACCACAGGTGAGGTGCCGGAGGACTGGAGGTTGGCTAACGTGGTGCCACTCTTTAAGAAAGGTGGTAAGGACAGAACTGTAGACCAGTGAGCCTGACATTGGTGGTGGATAAATTATTGGAGGGAATCCTGAGGGACAGAACTTACACGTATTTGGAAAGGCAAGGACTCATTAGGGACCGTCAACATGGCTCTGTGCATGGGCACTCGTATCACACTGATTTGACTGAGTTTTTTGAAGAAGCAACAATGAGAATTGATGAGGGCAGAGTGTTGGATGTGATCTATATGGACTTTAGTAAGGTGTCCAACAAGGTTCCTCATGGTAGACTGGATAGCAAAGTTAGATCACATGGAATATAGGGAGAACTATCCAATTGGAAACAGAACTGTTCGAAGGTAGACGATAAAGGGTGGTGGTGGAGGGTTGCTTTTTAGAATGGTGGCCTGTGACCAATGATGTGTCACCTAGATTGGCGCTGGGTCCACTGCTTTTTGTCATTTGTATAAATGATTTAGATATGAACTTGGGAGGTCTGATTAGTTAGTTTGCAGATGACAGCAAAATTGGAGGTAAACTGGACAATGAAGGAGGCTACCTACGAGTACAACTGGACCCTGATCAGGTGAGCCAATGGGCTGAGGAGTGGCAGATGGAGTTTCGATAGATGTGAGGTGCTGCATTTTGGAAAGGCGAATCAAGGCAGGACTTATACACATAATGGTAAAGTCCTAGGGAGTGTTGCTGAACAAAGAGAGCTTGGAGTGCAGGTTCATGGTACCTTGAAAGTGGAGTCCCGGGAAGACAGGATAGTGAAGAAGGCATTTGGTATGCTTGCCTTTGTTGGTCAGTGCATTGTGGAGAGAAGTTGGGAGGTCATGTTGCAGCTGTACAGTGCACTGGTTAGGCCACTTTTGGATTGCTGTGATCAATTCTGGTCTCCCTGCTATAGGAAATATGTTATAAAACTTGAAAGGGTTCAGAAAAGATTCACAAGGATGTTGCCAGGGTTGGAGGGTTTGAGCGACCGGGAGAGGCTGAATCTGCTGGGCCTGTTTTCCCTGGAGCATCGGAGGCTGAGGGGTGACCTCTATGGAGGTTTGTTAAATCATGTGGGACATGGATAGGGTGAATAGATAAAATCTTTTCCCTGGGTGGAGGAGTTCAGAACTAGAGGGCATAGTTTTACGGTGAGAGGAGAAAGATTTAAAAGACATCTGGATGGATATATGAATAGGAAGGGTTTAGAGGGATATGGGCCAAATACTGGCAAATGGGACTAGATTAATTTAGGATATCTGGTCAGCATGGATCAGTTGGACCAAAGGGTCTGTTTCCATGCTGCACAGCTTTGAGTCTGAGAGAGAAAAAGTCTTTATTCTTCATATTACTGCAAGTTCCTGATGATACTTCATGCCTCTTGATGTCTCTTTTCAGACATAAAAAGCAACAGTTCACTGCTGTGCGTTAACTGCTCACAGAAAGATGGTTTTAGTGTATAAAAACCTGTTTCTTCACCAGTTTCTTCATCCCCCCTCCCCCCA
>NW_025172359.1:0-1835 GCF_004010195.1 Chiloscyllium plagiosum | reverse complement strand
TCCAGATCAACATGTTTTTTGATGGAGTCATTGCATGAGTCTCGTAATTCTAGAAATTCTCTGGCTGCCCTCTGTTTAGCTGGCCCTATTACTTTTGTGTGGTCCCAGTCGAATCTGTTGTCCTCGTCATCGCTGTGCATTGCTACTCGGAACAGCTGGTTATGTTGTTTAGTGGATCCTCCAGAAATATTTTGCAACAATAGATATTCCCGCGGATTCATTGTCAAAACCAACGCTAGGAGGACATGCCATTACCCAACAAACCAATCTCTCCACATTATATGTAAAAGTATGTCTCGGCACGTACAGCCAGACTCCTCTGGCCACTCGCATGTATGAGACAGAAACCGAAAGACAATATTTGACAACAACTCACCAAAAAATGGACCAAATACCCATCAAAGGCAGGACAAATTTGGACAAACAATGTTGCCTGTAGTGACTGCAGGAAACATTATAAAGGACAGACAACTCACGATACGCATTCTTGAAGATCAACTTGACACGAAACACCACTGCCAGGTGTCTGCAGTAGGTTGACTCATGACACTGAGTGTCGCTGATTCCCTGGCTGGAAGCTCGGATTGGGTGACAGTCTGCAGCAATGGAGAGTGCGTTGCTGAAAAAGTACGGCAGATTGGGCAGCATTCAAGAAGCAGGAGAATGGATGGTTCTGACATGAATACTTCATCAGGCATTCGGATGCTGCCTGACCTGCTGTGTTTTCCAACACCACACTCTTGACTCTGATCTCCAGTATCTACAGTCCTCACGTTCTCCTCCGTCTGCAGCATTATTTAGTTTCTTGTGTGACGGAACTGTTGAGATCACCAATGTAAAATTCGACTGCTGATTGAGAAATACAACCAGGGCCGCAGCCCAAGAGTGTTTCTGTTGTTTTGAGTTTCCTGGCTGCTCAATGTGTGCTTCTGTGATCGCGCTGTTGGCAGTACTCTGGGGAGCGACTGCAGTTATCTGTGTTTACATCCTAGATGCTATTGATGCTGTTTGATTTGTTCTTGATTTGTGCAATAGTAACACAGTGACGGATCAATTAATATTGCAAGAAGGCAGACAGACGTGGAAAATATCGAGGTCCTGGTGATATTTGATCAGAGATTACCGAGATTCAGGAGAAACGAATGTTGAAGAACAACCAGGGAAATAAGTCACCAGCGGGTACAGTTTACAAGGGTACTCACAGGAACCAAAATGCGAAATAAAACGTACAAAAGGATGAGAGTAATCATGGGTAATCTGACTTCCACTCCCCAGCTCCCCTATTTCCCACACCCAGCCCCATTGTAAAGAAATGTTAGAGAGCCATAAATATCAACGTCGTCCATTGGAACGATCCAAGTCTTTTCTAAATTTCCGATGCGGCTATTAGTTTCAGTTATTTTTTTCTTTCCTGGAAAACCATCTCTTTCGTTGTTAGCAATCGGAAAGGAAGCCATCCTTTTTGTCAGGGAAATAATATGATACTAAACTTTGTTTGTGCCATGTGTAAGATTCCTCTGTGTCACACGTTTCTTCTACTTTCTCTCGATTTTAACAGTACCTTGTCTTTTGACTCTTCCGACCAAAGTGCATGACCTCATAATCCGGACATGAAACTGCATCTGACAAGTTTTTCCCCACTCACCCAATCTATCTATATGCCTATGCCAATTGCCACGATCTCATCATATCATGCGCTCCCACGCGTGTGTATTGTCAGCAAATGTGGACACATTTCACATTGCCACTTGCTCCATGCTATTAACAGAGAGATAATTGAAGCCTTGAATATACCCAGTCTTGAAAGGCCTCGGCTGTAAATACTTCTACATACT
>NW_025172358.1:0-1835 GCF_004010195.1 Chiloscyllium plagiosum | reverse complement strand
AGAGACACAGTGACATTGTTCCCCTTTAACCAGTGGCACAGTGACATTGTTCCCCTTTAACTAGTGGCACAGTCATATTGTTCCCCTTTAACCAGAGGCACAGTGACATTGCTCCCTTTAACCAGAGGCACAATGATATTGCTCCCTTTAACCAGAGACACAGTGACATTGTTCCCCTTTAACCAGAGGCACAGTGATATTGTTCCCCTTTAACCAGAGGCACAGTGACATTGTTCTCTTTAACCAGAGACACAGTGACATTGCTCCCTTTAACCAGAGGCACAATGATGTTGTTCCCTTTAACCAGCGGCTCCGTGACACTGTTCCCCTTTAACCAGAGACTCTGTGATATTGTTTCCCTTTAACCAGACACACAGTGACATTGCTCCCTTTAACCAGAGACACAGTCACATTGTTCCCTTTAACCAGAGACACAATGATATTGTTCCCTTTAACTAGAGGCACAGTGACATTGTTCCCCTTTAACCAGAGGCACAGTGACGTTGTTCCCCTTTAACCAGAGGCACAATGATGTTGTTCCCCTTTAACCAGATACACAGTGACAGTGCTCCCTTTAACCAGAGGCACAGTGACATTGTTCCCCTTTAACCAGAGACACAGTGACATTGTTACCCTTTAACCCGAGCACAGTTACATTGTTCCCCTTTAACCAGAGGCACAGTGACATTGTTCCCCTTTAACCAGAGACATAGTGACAGTGCTCCCTTTAACCAGAGACACAGTGACATTGTTCCCCTTTAACCAGAGGCACAGTGACATTGTTCCCCTTTAACCAGAGACACAGTGTCATTGTTCCCTTTAACCAGAGGAACAGTGACATTGTTCCCTTTAACCAGAGGCACAGTGACATTGTTCTCTTATAACCAGAGACACAGTGACATTGTTCCCCTTTAACCAGAGGCACAGTGACATTGTTCCCCTTTAACCAGAGGAACAGTGACATTGTTCCCTTTAACCAGAGGCACAGTGACATTGTTCTCTTATAACCAGAGACGCAGTTACATTGTTCCCTTTAACCAGAGACACAGTGATATTTTTCCCTTTAACCAGAGACACAGTGGCATTGCTCCCTTAAACTAGAGGCACAGTGACATTGTTCCCCTTTAACCAGAGGCACAGTGACACTGTTCCCCTTTAACCAGAGACACAGTGACATTGCTCCCTTTAACCAGAGACACAGTGGCATTGCTCCCTTAAACCAGAGGCACAGTGACTTTGGTCCCCTTTAACCAGAGACACAGTGACATTGTTCCATTTAACCAGAGGCACAGTGACATTGTTCCTCTTTTTACCAGAGACACAGTGACATTGTTCCCCTTTAACCAGAGGCACAGTGATATTGCTCCCTTTAACCAGAGGCACAATTACATTGTTCCCCTTTAACCAGAGCCACAGTGACGTTGTTTCCCTTTAACCAGAGACACAGTGACGTTGTTTCCCTTTAACCAGAGACACAGTGACATTGCTCCCTTAAACCAGAGGCACAGTGACATTGTTCCCCTTTAACCAGAGGCACAGTGATATTGTTCCCCTTTAACCAGTGACACAGTGGCATTGCTCCCTGAAACCAGAGGAACAGTGATATTGTTCCCCTTTAACCAGAGGCACAGTGACGTTGTTTCCTTTAACCAGAGGCACAGTGATATTGTTCCCCTTTAACCAGAGGCTCAATGATATTGCTCCGTTTAACCAGAGGCTCCGTGACACTGTTCACCTTTAACCAGAGACACAGTGACATTGTTCCCTTTAACCAGAGACACAGTGACATTGCTGCCTTTTGTCCAGAGACTTAGTGACATTGCTCCCTTTAAAGA
>NW_025172357.1:0-1835 GCF_004010195.1 Chiloscyllium plagiosum | reverse complement strand
GAGCTGCCTATAGTGTTGGCTACAGCACTGTCTGTAGTGTTGGTTACAACGCTGTCATTGGTGTTGATTACAGCGCTGCCAATAGTGTTGGTTACAGCACTGTCTATGGTGTTGGTTACAGCGCTGTATATAGTGTTGGTTACAGAGCTGTATATAGTGTTGGTTACAGCACTGACTATAGTGTTGGTTACAGCACTGTCTATAGTGTTGGTTACAGCGCTGTCTATGGTGTTGATTACAGCACTGTCTATAGTGTTGGTTATAGCACTGTCTATAGTGTTGGTTACAGCGCTGTCTATAGTGTTGGTTACAGAACTGTCTATAGTGTTGGTTACAGGGCTCTCTATTGTGTTGGTTACAGCGCTGTCTATAGTGTTGATTACAGCGCTGTATATAGTGTTGGTTACAGCGTTCCCTATAGTGTTGATTACAGCGCTGTATATAGTGTTGGTTACAGCACTGTCTATAGTGTTGGTTACAGGGCTCTCTATTGTGTTGGTTACAGCGCTGTCTATAGTGTTGGTTACAGTGCTGCCTATAGTGTTGGTTACAGCACTGTCTATAGTGTTGGTTACAGCACTGTCTATAGTGTTGACTACACCGCTGCCTATAGTGTTGGTTACAGTGCAACCTATAGTGTTGGTGACAGAGCTGTATATTGTGTTGGTTACAGCAGTGACTATAGTGTTGGTTACAGCACTGTCTATAGTGTTGGTTACAGCGCTGTCTGTAGTGTTGGTTACAGCACTGTCTATAGTGTTGGTTACAACGCTGTCTATAGTGTTGATTACCGCGCTGTACATAGTGTTGGTTACAGCACTGTCTATAGTGTTGGTTACAGCACTGTCTATATTGTTGACTACAGCGCTGTATGTAGTACTGGCTACAGTGCTGCCTATAGTGTTGGTTACAGAGCTGTATATTGTGTTGGTTACAGCACTGACTATGGTGTTGGTTACAGCACTGTCTATAGTGTTGGTTACAGCGCTGTCTATAGTGTTGATTTCAGCACTGTCTATAGTGTTGGTTACAGCGCTGTCTGTAGTGTTGGTTACAGCGCAGTCTATAGTGTTGGTTACAGAGCTGCCTATAGTGTTGGCTACAGCGCTGTCTATAGTGTTGGTTACAGTGCTGCCTATAGTGTTGGTTACAGCGCTGTCTATAGTGTTGGTTACAGCGCTGTCTATAGTGTTAATTGCAGCGTTCGCTATAGTGTTGGTTACAGCGCTGTCTGTCGTGTTGGTGACAGAACTGCCAATAGTGTTGGTTACAGAGCTGCCTATAGTGTTGGTTACAGCGCTGTCTATAGTGTTGTTTACAGTGCTGCCTATAGTGTTGGTTACAGTGCTGTCTATAGTGTTGGTTACAGCACTGTCTATATTGTTGACTACAGCGCTGTATATAGTACTGGCTACAGTGCTGCCTATAGTGTTGGCTACAGAGCTGTATATTATGTTGGTTACAGCACTGACTATAGTGTTGGTTACAGCACTGTCTATAGTGTTGGTTACAGCGCTGTCTATAGTGTTGGTTACAGCGCTGTCTATAGTGTTGATTTCAGCACTGTCTATAGTGTTGGTTACAGCGCTGTCTGTAGTGTTGGTTACAGCGAAGTCTATAGTGTTGGTTACAGAGCTGCCTATAGTGTTGGCTACAGCGCAGTCTATAGTGTTGGTTACAGTGCTGCCTATAGTGTTGGTTACAGCGCTGTCTATAGTATTGGTTACAGCGCTGTCTATAGTGTTAATTACAGCGTTCCCTATAGTGTTGGTTACAGCGCTGTCTATAGTGTTGTTGACAGTGCTGCCTATAGTGTTGGTTACAGTGCTGTCTAT
>NW_025172356.1:0-1835 GCF_004010195.1 Chiloscyllium plagiosum | reverse complement strand
TGGAACGTTACAGCAATGGATCAGATTCTAACATCATTAAACTAGCATGTTATTACAATGGACAGGAGTTTATCCACTGGTCTTTCCTGGCTTTCTCGGGATTGTCTATCCTTGCCAACACAGATCGCCTGTGTACTTTGGATGATCCAAGGTGGTTACTATCCCATCTTCGCTATCGTTGGTGTCCCTGGTAAGTGTCTCTATCATACTGTTTACTGTATTAAGCATGTTGCACAGAATTACTGCCCTTTATGTTTTAAATTCTAAAAGGATTGAAGCAAGTGCCATATTATCCATTTGTTAGCTTTATCTCTTATCAAACATGTTTAAAGCTATAAACAAAGATCTGCAAGGCGGCCTACACGTGGAACCGCAGGAGATAGGGGAGATTTCATTGAAAATTTTCTATTAATGTTTACTGTGAAGAAGGACATGAAAGATATGGAATGTGGGAAATAGATGGTGAAATCTTTTTTTTAAAAAATGTTCATATTACAGAGGAGGAGATGCTGGATGTTTTAAATGCAAATAGATGGATAAATCCCCAGGAACTGACCAGGCGTACCCTAGAGCTCTATTGGAATCTTGGGAAATGATTGCTGGGCCCCTTGCTGAGATATTTGTATCAGTCATAGTCACAGGTGAGGGACGAGGAGACTGGAGGTTGGCTAACAATGTGCCACTGTTTCAGAAAGGTGGTAAGGAAAAACCAGGTAAGAATTGACCAGTGAGTCTGACATCAGTGATGGGCACGTTGTTGGAGGGATTCCTGAGGGACAGGATTTACATGTATTTTGAAAGACAATGACTGGTGTTGGATAGCCAACATGACTTTGTGTGTGCAAAATTATGTCTCACAAACTTGATTGAGTTTATTGGAGAAGTAATGAAGAGGATTGATGAGGGCAGAGTGGGAGGTGTGATCGATATACATTTCACTAAGACGTTCGACAGTGTTCCTCGTGCTGGACTGGTTAGCAAGGTTAGACCTCATGGAATACAGGAAGAACTAGCCATTTGATGACAGAACTGGCTCAAAGGTAGAAGACAGTGTATGGTGGTGGTGGAGAGTTGCCATTCAAACTGGAGGCCTGTGACCAGTGGTGTTCCACAATGATCAGTGTTGTTTCCACTACTTTTCGTCATTTATATAAATGGTTTGAAAGTGACTTTGTAGTATAGGTATCCACAGATGACACAAAAATTGGAGGTGTTGTGGACAGCAAAGATCGTTAGCTCAGAATAAAATGTACCGAGGAGCGGCAGATGGAGTTTAATTTAGATAAATGTGAGGTGCTGCATTTTGGAAAGGCACATCAAAACAGGACTTCTACAATCAATGGAAAAGTCTTGGGGGGTGTTGCTGAACAGAGACCTTGGAGTGCAATATGGAGTTTAATTTAGATAAATGTGAGGTGCTGCATTTTGGAAAGGCACATCATAGCAGGACTTCTACAATCAATGGAAAAGTCTTGGGGGTGTTGCTGAACAGAGACCTTGGAGTGCAATTGAAGTCGCAGGTATATAGGAAAGTGAAGAAGGCATTTGGTATGCTTTGTTTTATTGGGCAGAGCATTGAGTTGGGATTTGGGAGGTCAATTTGGGGCTTTGCAGGAATGGTTAGGCCATATTTGGTATATTGTTTGCTGTTTTGGTCTCTCTATTATCGGAAGGATGTTTTGAAAGTTGAAACAGTTCAGAAAAGATTTACAAGAATGTTGCCAGGGTTGGAGGATTTGAACTATACGGAGAGGTTGAATAGGCTGTGGCTGTTTTTCCTGGACATCAGGAGGCTGCTGGGAGACTTTGTAGAGGTTTATAGAATCATGAGGAAC
>NW_025172355.1:0-1835 GCF_004010195.1 Chiloscyllium plagiosum | reverse complement strand
AACGCCTTACTAAAATCCATATTTCCCACATCTACCGCTTTCCCCTCATCAACCTCCTTCGTCACCTTTTCAAAGAATTCAATAAGGTTTGTGAGGCACGACCTGCCCTTCACAAAACCATGCTGACTATCCTTGATCACATTATTCCTATCCAGATGTGCATAAATCCTATCCCTTAGAATTCTCTCTAAGACTTTGCCCACAACAGAAGTGAGACTCACCGGCCTATAGTTACTAGTGTCGTCTGGTTTGTGACAGGAAACCAGGGGGCTGAATGATTGAAAGTTCATGTAAAGTGAAACTCAGATCGCCCCGATCTTACTAAATGATACAGCACATTTGAAGTGCTAAATTGATTCATTATGGATTTTAATTGCATATGATTAAAAAAACTCTGTTCCTTCACCTAATGTTTTACACACTGGGGCACTGCCATTTTCCTGAAACTGGGAATTATTTGGAATATTATCTGGAAAATTCCATAATCAACATTCTCCGGAGCATTCTATAATCTGTGGAGATATTACAAAGGAAAGAGACACGGGGCGGGGGCGTGCTGCATGTAAGAGTGAGAGTGGTGGAGCATGAGCATAGTTCGGGTGTCGGTGCTGGAACAGACATACATTGAGTGTGAGGGACCAGACAGCATACGATGACCCTTATCCTCACAGAGTTGGGAATGTTATTGATGTTTGTCCTGTATTTCTGGACATTGCTACAGATCGCAGATACTGCAATGAGCTGGGTGGTGAGCTCAGATCATGCTCGGTGAGTCTGGTGGTGTGGCCCAGTCTGAGATGACATGTACTAATCGATCCGCCAAGACATCTGTGACCCTGATGATAAACCGTGGTGTAATTGACCATTACCTGCTATGCTCTGGGTAAACTGTACATGGCAGATCCAAAGTGAGGAAAGATCAATCGAGTGCCGATTGACCTTTTAAAGATGGCACCAGTGACAGGGAAAATGGAATATCCAGCGGCATCTGGGCGATGGTGCATTCCTCCAGCCAAAGTGGGTGGGAGAATCGGGTTAACATTGAACGAGGGTGACACCATGGGTTAGGGTGGGTAGTTAATGAGGTGAGTTCGATAAGATAGCACCAGGAAACTAGCTCAACCTCGCGCAGAGAATTCCCCTGTCAAACTCAATGAAAATAACTCAAAGATAAATTATTGTTAGATTCAGACGGATGAGTTGAAGACTCTACTGACCCCAATCACAGTTACAGAGCTGCAGAACAAGTCCTCATCTACAACTCTCCATCATCTGAACTCACACCTATATTCTGTTCACCATCATTCCTGGTAATACTGGCTTATTTTACCTGATGCTATCGAAATGTCTGTATCTCAGCATTCTGAAACCTGTGAGCACATCCTTCCATGATATTGTTGCTCAATCTCACCCTCTCTGTCTATACCCAAAACCACTTTCATTTACAGTCATGCACTTCAGCCAAAACTGGTCCATACCAACCAAAATGTCCGTCCACATTAACCTCAATTCCCTGCACTTGGCCCATATCCTTCTCTGCCTTTCCAATTCATATATTGTTCGAACAAAGTTCAGCGAGGTTTTGTGACATCAAGAAAGACCTCAGGAAAGATCTCGCTGAATCTATCATTCATTTCACCCCAAAAATCAGACTACATAGACTACACAATTTGACTGGAGGTTATAAACAAGAATTACAAGCAAACACTGGTGAGAGATGTGTATGGAAGTCAATACTGCACGGAAAACGTGTGTACGTTCTAAACAGGAAATTAGACATACAAGCGTTTGCAGGCAAAACCCAACGGGTCTGGTACCATTTGAAGGAAGAAAGT
>NW_025172354.1:0-1835 GCF_004010195.1 Chiloscyllium plagiosum | reverse complement strand
CCTGAGGTCATTGTCGTGGGTGATTGCTCTGAAAGTAAGCTAGAATTTTTAATTTATGTTTGATCACGTACAAGCGCCAGATGATTGGATGATGGCAAATGCAGTTATACAATTTTAAGAAATGTCTTAGAGACTAACCTGGAAATCATGTCACTGGGAGCGAAAGCATTGAAATAAGAATTCAGAAGAAGATAATCAATACCCATTGGATAGGCATAACTTAATTGGGGCTATCCTCATGGGTTTTTGATATCTAACAATTTTCAGAATTCTTCTTGAAAATATGAAGATGTGTGCGGTTGAAGGAAGTACTTTTGATACAGTTTCCATTGAATTTAGCAAACATTTGGCCAGGTCTCACTTGAACGACTGTTTGGGAAAGTGAAAACACGTGGAATTGAGGGAAAATTGTTAAGATGGATCAGAAACAGGTTTTGTAATAAGACACAAAGAATAGTGACAGATGGCTGTTGGAAAGGGAACCCGTGCTCAGTGGTGTTTGTGGACACTTTAGTTTGTATCCGTTCCAGTCTTCTCCCGAGGGCATGGAGTGTTCAACATTACTCTTTTATATCAGTAGATTCCGACAGTTAGTCAATTCCCTGTTGCCATATTTTGTTTTTCCGCATGAAGATGAAATTTTATAATGCAGAACTCACTGATTTAAACACAAAAGTTGCACGCTGTGCACTCAGAGACAGTGCCATCACGCTTCCAGACCATGTTTTTTTTTCTGTAATGTATAACACAAGACAATAATCAAACTTTATCACTTCCACGTGAAGGAATTAGACCTCAGAATCTCCATTTTCACTGTCTCCCATCAACATTCACAGGAGCAGTATTTTACAGGTTATCAGAGTTTCCAAATAACACCAGAGCAAATTAAAGATTCAACATTCATCTTTCCTGAACGCTAGTCATTTTGAAACTAAACACAAAGGGAGAAAACGGAGTTAGAGACAGAGTATAGCTCTCACGGCAATGTTTGCATCAAACGCTTCCCAGCTAGGAATAGCGCAAGAATGTTGATCGATGATGCTGCAGACAAATATTTGAAGGAAAGCAACACTCCGGTAAGAGACGGAAATGTCAAAATCAGTCTATACTGTCTCTACTACGCACCCCAAAGGCAGAAACACACGCACACCCAGTGATTTATCAAGCTGTGGAGGGACAATAGCAGGGATGTCAGTGATGTGTCTTGATGGACAGCAAAAAATAGAGAGAGATCAGTGGTGTTTACATTGTTGGAAGCACATCTTGTTCACTGATTCTCCTTCCCTCAGGAAAGGCAGCATATTATCCTTACTTGGTCCTGCATGTGACATCAGATTCTGGGAAATGGAGGATGGAGAATAAATTCTGACCCCGACAACAATGTACACATTCAGTGTGTGAAAAGATATGCATTTCAATCAGTGAGTCAAATGCCCTTCTTCAAAGCAATCAGCTTCAATCCAAGTGTACAGAAGATCATCTCTGAGACATATTTCCACATTTGGAATACACTAATTTGATGGAACATCGGCTGAAATAATTTGTGATCTCGGGATGGGACTTGTGGTGTTTAAGTGGTCAGCATTAATGCTGGCAGATTCCAAATTCTGTTATCCCTGTTGCATCACGACGTACTGAGACGCAATTCGCCTTCATAATTGGAATTAAACTCATTAATGTAATTAGTTAGTTAATTGACAGATATTTGATATATGGCAACACCGCTGAGCAATGCTGCAAACTCTGTCTCCCCCAGGAGCTTCCGCAAAGTAAAAGGGAGCCTCTCTGGGATCACGTCCCACCTTTCCTACATCACTTTAGTACAATTGAGCTAA
>NW_025172353.1:0-1835 GCF_004010195.1 Chiloscyllium plagiosum | reverse complement strand
GCTTCAACATTTTATTCGACAAGTAATAACCCTTTCTCCTGTAACCTCTAACAAAATGGATGACTTCACATTTCATCTGCCGAACCTTTGCTCACTTAGTCAATGTCACTATTTTCCTCTACAAAGTTTCACATTCCTCTGCACACTGTCCTCTGCCATTCATTTTCGTGTCATCTGTAAGTTTGGACGTGCTACACATTGTCCCCAACTACAAATTATCTACATAAATTGTAAATAATTGCAGTTCCAATACGCATCACTGAGTCACACCACTACTCATTGGTTGCCAGCCAGAATAGTACACATTTATCGCCACTTTTTGCTTCCTGTTAGTTAACCATTCCTCTGCCCATGCTTATACTCGACCACTAACACCATGCATCCTTACCTTTTGCATCAGCCTCTTGTGCGCACCTCGTCGAAGGTCTTTTGGAAATCCAGATACACCATATTCACTGAGTCCCCGTTGTCCACCATACTAGTCATGTCTTCATAGAATACCACTACATTTGTAAATCATGACCTGCCCTATATGAATCCGTGCTGTGTCTGTTCAATCTCTATTGCAGTGACTTCTTATTCCTGCCTTGATCGTAGACTCAAGCACCTTCTCTCCTACAGAAGTTTAGCTAGCGGGTCTATAAGCCCCTCTCTTGTCTTCCTTCCTTTTTTTTTAAACAGTGGCACCAGATTTACTGTTTTCCAATCTGCTCGAATTGCCCCAGAGTCCAGCGAATTTGCAAGATTACCGCCAGTACACCTGTTATTTCCCCCACCAAATCTTTTAGCACCTTGGAATGCATTCCATCAGGGATAGGAGACTGTATCCTTAGCTGCATTAGTTTTCCCAACACTAGCTTTTACGAAATAAGGATTGTTTCCAGGTCCTCACCGACATCCATCTCTTTTCAATTACTGGCATGTATTAGTGTCTTCCACAGTGAAGAACAATACAAAGTAACTGTTCAATGCCTCAGCCATTTCATCACATTCCATAACTAAACGCCTAAAGGACAAATGTTCACTTCAACCACTCTTTTTATTTATTTTTTTGTCTAAACCTCAGCTAAACGTCCCTATAATCTGTGCGAGTTTTTTTTTAATCATGTTCTTTCTTACGGTTATTTTCAGCACTGTTGTGGCATTCTGTTGACCGAGAAAGCTTTCCGAATCTTCCAGTTTCATGCTGATTTTAACCACTTTGTATGCCTTCTCCTTGAATTTGATGGTCTCCCTTATTTCTTGAAACAACCGTGCCAGATTACACTTTTCCTTACTGTCCTTCCTTTACATTGGAATATAATTTTGATCATCATTGTGAAAAATATAATTGAAAGCTCTGCTCATCAGCTGACCCACCTTTTTTTTTCTTTTGAGTCTACTTAAGCCAGGCTGTCCTCGTTCTATTGTAGAGCCCCTAGTACAGACAGAGGAATCTGGCATTGTTTTTTAACTTCACAGTCTCCATCTGCATTCTCAATACAACCATACTGTGATCACTCATTCCAAGCAGATCCTTCACGATTAGGTATTTGATTATTCCTGTCTCACTACAGAGGACCAGATCGACAATAGCTTGCTACCTCGCCGTTTCATTGACATTTTGTTGAGGAAAACCATCACGATTAAATCCAACAACGTCCTCCTCAAGGCAACACAGACTGAGCTAGTTCGACCAATCTACATGTCGATTAAAATCCCCAAAGTTAATAAACGGCCCATTTTGACCAGCATTACTTATTTCTTTGTGTATTCACCTCCCCAATGTAATCGTTTATTTGGTGGTCTACAGACTACGCCTCTCAGTGAAAGTTTCTTCTTAGAATTTATAATTT
>NW_025172352.1:0-1835 GCF_004010195.1 Chiloscyllium plagiosum | reverse complement strand
GGATTGGGGAATGAATTGAGAGGCGAGATAATGGGGGATTTTTCATTACTTTAAATTGTAACTTGCGGATTCCCAGAGCCATCACTATTGGTGCCACAGCCATTGACAACATATATGAATCACGTGTACAACAGAAGTGAATATACTGTTGCTCAGATTGGAGATGGCAGAAAATAGTTGGGAACGCAAGTATTCAGGGTGACACAGCAACATTGTGGACGGGAAGAATCAGGATAAACAAGTGAGCAAAAATTCAGCAACATATAACGTGCGAAATAAATGTTTATGCGTTTTGGCAGGAGGATTAGCAAAGATGAATATTAATTAAGTGGGGAAATCCACTGCACAAAGCCTCAGTATACAGAGAATTTTGCTTCCTTGTCCATGAAAGATGAAAAGCTAGCATCCAGTTTCAACAGGTAATCGGGAAGTCAAATAAACTATTTCGCTTTATTTAAAGGGAATGGGGTCATATTTTATTTTTCAAAATATACATGACATTAGTCAGACCAAACAACAAGATTTTACTGAAATACATTAAATTGTGATGGGCATGATAGGATAAATTCGGGGAGAATGATTCTCCTTGTGTGAGAATCGAAGACCAGAGAACATAATCTCAGATTAAGTAGTCACCAACTTAAGACAAATGTGGAGGGATTTCCTTCTCTTCCAGCGTACTGAATATGTGAAAGCATTTACTGCAGACAGCTCTAGAAAAATGACTGGTCAGTGTATCCAAGAGTTTGGCAAATAGATTTTAATCAGTAAAGTATTCAAAGGTTAATTGGTAATTCAGGAAAGTGAACCTGAGGATAAACAGATCAGCCCTACTCTCATTGAATTTTGTGAGCAGACTTGATAGGTTGAATTGCCGACTTCTTCTCCGGCATCTTATCGCCATTTATTTTTCTGGACTTTTGATTGCTTCTGTTTTTCCTTTATCAATGAATTTACCGGGCATTAGAAGAAGAAGAAGAAGACTTACAGTGCTAAGGCTTAAAATCAAATATCACTTCAGCATCTGATGGCGTTGTCCAGTTGTTTCTTGCGTGAATATGATTTGCTTTTGAACATGGAATGGAAAAGCATCATTCACAGTATGGAGAAACTGCATACGTATTGTGCGAGTGGACAGTGCTTCAGCAGATAATCTGCCTTGTCAGAACATACAGTTTGAGTCGGGGGAGGCCATTCGTCTGTTTCGAGTGTGGAATAGAATTAACTTAATCCACCACAGGGCTGAAACCACAGCAGGTCCACACAGTGGAAAGGACCATTAAATGCCCTGAATATGGGAAGCTCCTGAAAATATCTGCGGATCTGGTGATCCATGAACGTGTTGATACTTATGAGAAACCTCAGATGCTCTCAAAATGGGCCAGGATTCAAGTGGTTAATCGGACTCACTGTGCACTCTCCATCTCACAGGGAGACGCTGTTCATCTGCACTAGTGTGGGAAAGGATTTGTTGTGAAATACAACTTACTGAAACACCAGCAAGTTCAGAAGTGGAGAAAGTGCCTGGCTTTTACTGTGCTTCATCATGTCCCAACGTCTCAACCAAAAGTTTTGGTTTTAACTCTAGCCTACTGTGGATCTGTAACAGAGAGTAAACTGTTCCTTAATGGATGATCGAATGATGTCCATTGTGACTTCTTTCCAATGAATTTAATAAATTCCAGGCCATTTGAAATGTGTTCCGTGTTCTTCCTGTTTGCAGCAGCTAATACATTCAATATTAATTCTTCAAACATCACAGAAGTGCTTGATTTTCTCCATATTGTCCGGACAGGAATTGCTTGTGCAAATAGTGCAAAATAATATGCAGTCAA
>NW_025172351.1:0-1835 GCF_004010195.1 Chiloscyllium plagiosum | reverse complement strand
ATTAAGGAATTGAATGCAATATCTCCAAATGTGCAGACAACAATGAGCTGGGTGTCAGTGTGTGCTGTGAGAAGGATGCTAAGAAGCTGCAGGATGACGTAGACAGACTAGCTGATTGGGAAAATTCTGATGGTGATTCCTGATGAAGAGCTTTTGCCTGGAACGTCGATTTTCCTGCTCCTCGGATGCTGCCTGACCTTCTGTGCTTTTCAAGGAGCACTCTAATCTTGACTCTGATCTCCCACATCTGAAGTACTCACTTTCATCTGAGTGGGCAAATACTTGGCAAATGCAACACAACGTGGATAAATGTGAGGTTATCCACTTTGTTGGCAAAAACAGGACGGCACAATACGATCTGAATGGTGGCAGTTGAGGAAAAGGTGGGGTGCAATAAAACCTGGGTGTCATGGTGGAAAAGTCTCTGAAGGTTGGCACGCAGGTACAGCAGGCAGTGAGGAAAGCTCATGGCATGCTGGCCTTCATAGTGAGAGGATTGGGGTACCAGACTCTGGACTGGACAGGCTAGATGCGGGAAGTATGTTCCCCATTTTGGGGAAGTCCAGACCCAGGGGACACAGTCTCAGAATAAGGGGTAAGCCATTCAGGGCTGAGATGAGGAATAATTTCTTCACTCAGACAGTTGTGAACCAATGGACTTCTATCCCACAGGATGCTGTTGTGGCCAATCCATTAGATATATTCCAGAGGGAGCAGGGCATGACCCTTGCGGCTATAGGGATCAAGGGATATGGAGAGAGAGTAGGATTAGGATAGTGAGTTTGCAGGATCAGCCATCATCATGTTGGAAGTGGGGGCAGGTTCGAAGGGCTGAATGGCCTCCTCCTGTCTCTCACTTAGTGGAGTCACATGGTAGGGATTTGTTCCCGATGCCGTTTCACCCTCTGTCCTTCCCAGAGATCTCGGAAGTTGAGGTTTAAACTGGCGTGGAATCTTCTCTCCATTAACAGCTCTGCTGGAGCTATCCCTGTTGCTGTATGAGGGATGGCCCTGTAATTAAATAGGAAACTGGGACAGTTTGGTATCGAGTGAAACTGTATACTCTCTCTTTAAGATCACCTTTAAAGTTTGGACAACTCTTTCTGCCACACTATTGGACAATGGATGGTATGGAGCTGTCCTTTGGATTATAGGGAATACTCTAGTTCCCTGCTGGTAAACACTGCCCTGTTATCTGGGGCCAACACTTCCAGGAGTCTGGGTACTGAAAGATGTGCGCAGTTTTTCTATCATTGTCTCTGCGTTTGATAAATAAACTCTGGGCATGTCCAGCCACTCTGAGTGGGTGTCCACACTGACTAAGAACATCGAGCCCATGAAAGGGCTGACAATTCCAGAATGGTGGTCGTTAGGGGTGGGGGGAGGCTTCTGGTGGTAATTTGTGCCCTTATTGGCACTCTGGGCACTGCCCCACCAAATACAGCTGTGTCTACATCCAACCCTAGCCACCTGGCATAATGTCTCATCAACATCTTCATTTTGGAAATCCCAGAATGACCCTAGTGGAGTTCAGCCAGTATCTGGCAGTGACATTTTCTCAGGAAATCACTCTTGTTCATCATAATCATATCCCATCCTCGACGGTGATCTGGTCTCTCCGGATCCAAAATGGATTCAGTTCTGGTTGTGACGGCCTTTGGTTTCCCCACTCACCGCCAGCTGGTTCCGTTTTACCAGGACCGGATCTGTCTGCGTCCACAGTCTGATATTGTCAGCTGTGACTGGAAGTGTGTCCAGAAAATGTAAAACCATGACAGACTCTTCCAGCGATGGTACCACCAGAAGCCAGTGGGAGGCAACTCAATGCATCCACC
>NW_025172350.1:0-1835 GCF_004010195.1 Chiloscyllium plagiosum | reverse complement strand
GACAGACTGGAATCTAATCGAGGGGTTCAGGGTAATTTACATACAGAATAACAAATAACAAGGAGTTAGTCACAAAATCGCAGAGTCACACAGTCGTAGAGATGTACAGCATGGAAACAGACCCTTTGGTCCAACCCGACCATGCCGACCAGATATCCTAACCTACTCTAGACTCTTTTTCAAGCACTTGGCCCATCTCCCTCCAAACCTTCCCATTGATATACCCATCGAGCTGCATTTTAAATGTTGCAATTGTACCAGCCTCTACCACTTCCTTTGACAGTTCATTCCATTCACGTCCCACCCTCTGAGTGAACAAGTTGCCCCTTCGGTCTCTTTCATATTTTTCCCCTCTCTCACTAAACCTATGCCCTCTAGTTCTGGACTCCCGCACCCCAAGGAAAAGACTTTGTCTATTTTTCCTATCCATGCCCATCATGATTTTATAAACCTCGATAAGGTCACCCCTCAGCCTCTGATGTTCCACGGAAAGCAGACACAGCCTTTTCAGCCTCTCCCTGTAGCTCAAATCCTCTAACCCTGGCAACCTCCTTGTAAATATTTTCTGAACCATTACAAGTTTCACAATATCCTTCCGATAGGAGGTGACCAGAATTGCACGCAATATTCCAATAGTGACCTTACCCATGCCCTGTACAGCCGCAACATGACCTCTCAAGACCTATACTCAAAACTCTGACCAATAAAGGAAAGCATACCAAACGCTGCCTTCATTATCTTATCCACCTGCCCCTCTACTCTCACGGAGCTACAAACCTGCACTTCAAAGTCTCGTTGTTCAGCAACTCTCCCTCGGACCTGACCATTCAGTGTGTAAGTCCTGCTCAAATTTGCTTTCCCAAAATGCAGCACCTCGTGTTTATCGAAGTGGAATAGAATTGAAGGTTTTGGGGTGTTTTTGAAACATGCCTTTCACACATACATGGAAGTGAGTTACACATTGGAATCTAAACGAGAGGGTTCCGGGTGATTCACATAATCCTGACAGTGGGGAAACAAGCCCTTCAGCCCAACAAGACCACACTGACCCTCAGAAGAATAACCAATCCAGACCCATTTCCCCACATTTCCCCCTGACTAATGCACCTCACCGACGCATCCCTGAACACCGTGGGCAATTTTAACAGGTTTTGGATTGGATGGTTAATATACAGAATAACAAATACCCAGGAGTGTGATACCGACTGGAATCTAATCAAAGGATTGAGGTGGCTAATGTGCAGCGCCCCTTAAAATTGGAAGTCAGTTACAGATTGGAATTTTATCAAGGGGTTTTGGGATGATTATGTGTAGAGTAACAGATACCCAGGAGTGAGCAAATTAAGGGTATTGAGCAATTTCTAGACAGAGCAACGGGATACGAGAGGAGAGAAAGCAGAGGAAAAAGTTCCCACCATGGACCAACTCAACAGTGAGCTGAGCCAGACAGGATTCAACTGCTGTTTGTGAAGGTTTCCATCCCGTTCTGAAAGACGGGAGAAAAACAGGCAGATACCCACACTTTCTATGATGTTGCAGTCAAATGTCTGAAGGACAGGGAATCCCTAAGCAGAGACACAGAGTTAAACTCTGTTTAAACTCTCTCCATCACACACACACCCACACATAGAAACTGAATATAATGTGGAGAAATGTCCATGTGCAGCACAGATTTCCAAACTAACTCAGTGACAGACGACAACCCCGTTCTCTGCCCAGTCCCCACTTACACACCCAAGGAGGTTTTGTCCCTGACCCAGGACAGGTTTCTGACTGGATATTATTACATTGCAACATGAAGTTACTGAGTGTAACAGTTTGCTACATCCCGTCAT
>NW_025172349.1:0-1835 GCF_004010195.1 Chiloscyllium plagiosum | reverse complement strand
AAGAGAGGTTGAGTAGGTTAGGTTTGTTTTCATAAGAAAAAAGGAGTTTGAGGGGGACCTTTTTGAGGCTTAGAAAATCATGAAGGGTACAGACTGGGTAGATAGAGAAAAGTTTCATTTCCAAGGTTGAAGGGTTAAATACCGAGAAGTCACGCTTTCAAGATGAGAGGTGAAAACTTTAAGAGGGATACACGCGGCAACTACTTGACACAGCGGGTGGTGGGTGTCTGGAACGCGTTCCCAGCAGAGACGGGAGCGGTAATCACGGTAGATACATTTAAGATGCGTCTGGACAGATGTATGAGTCGGTGGGGAGCAGAGGGATACAGATGCTTAGGAAGTGGATGAAAGATTTAGACAGTAGATTTGGATCGGCTCAGGCTTGAATGGATGAAGGGCCTGTTCCTTGTCTGTGCATTTTCTTTGGTCTTTCTTCTTAAATTACGCCAAGTTCATTACAAAATTTGCGAGGTCGAAGTGCCTGAAGTGAATCGATGCTGAAACACTAGTCATAACAAATCTGAGTGATGGCTTTTGTGTGGTAGCGTGGTCGAGCGGTCTAATATGCTGGATTTTAAGCTTCAGTTTCTATCGAATCGTGGCTTCAAGTACCAGCATCGCAAGTGAGCTACTATGTGGAGATGTATGTGAGAGAACTGCGCATATGTGGATGCTTTTAATTTGAGTTTTTGCAGCTCCTCAGTGTGCTTTCCCTCTCGGTGATAAAATCAGCTACCGTCTCTGAAAACAACGCAAGTTCCTGCTGTCCGACGTATCCTCATATCCCGTCGATAACTTTGCTTTTGCATATCTACGTTGCCAGTTTCTGTATCTCAAATGGTCAGCCCAGTTGGCTGAAATGTTGGTGGTTCGAGCCCACCCAGGGAATAAGCCTCAAAAATTTCAGCACAAGCATTCACCCCGACCATGTATTGACATTGTAACCGGGAAAACTCATCCATGATTCACCCCAAGTCCGCAGGGAGTGAGACGTTTACACGCAGCAGAATACGACATCACTTTCTCCAAGCTCCTGATGCCAACAGACAGCGGCCACTGCAGCTTCAATCAGCGACTTTCTGCCAAGCCATGGGAAACAACTCGTGGAAGCTCCTTCCTAAGTAACAGCTCTGTCCGTGTGAAAGGAGCAAACCTTTCACTTTAAATTGGAAAGGGCTTCAGGTCATTGGAATGTTGCTCCAGTTCTTGGAACATGTCATAAATAAAACTCCTAACTTGTAAATAAGAAGTGGTAAAGGTTTTAGGTAGAAAGAACAAAGAAAGTGTTGATTGAGACGACTCTGTTTCGTCAGCAAATGGGAAATGTCCAACACTGTAAACGGAAATGAATGGGTTTCCTTAGGTAATTTTCCGACTGATTTACTGTCTGCCAGAGTGATTGGAAATCACATCAGCGACATAAAGGTGAGGGTAAAAATATGAAGATATTAAGGTTGAACCTTAAATCCAGGGACATGTGCTGAATAAATTGTCATG
This sequence comes from Chiloscyllium plagiosum, assembly GCF_004010195.1. Taxonomy (NCBI): domain Eukaryota; kingdom Metazoa; phylum Chordata; class Chondrichthyes; order Orectolobiformes; family Hemiscylliidae; genus Chiloscyllium; species Chiloscyllium plagiosum. The sequence goes on along the minus strand of NW_025172349.1, from coordinate 338 downwards.
CTTTGAAGGAATAACTGAAGTGAAAGGTGTGAATGATATTTTTGGGTAAAAATATGAAGATATTAAGGTTGAACCTTAAATCCCGGGACATGTGCTGAATAGATTGTAATGCTTTGAAGGAATAACTGAAGTGAAAGCTGTGAATGATATTTTTGTGATTCGGAGGAATGAACTGGAACCTAACAAATTGCTGATGAATTATGCTCGCAATGTAATAGCAAACTAATCCACAGTGCACCGTGCTTGGTTAGCTCAGTCGGTGCAGTGTGAGATGCTTAATCTGAGGGTGGTGGGTGCAAGCCTCGCAATGGGCGCTTTCACTGCTTAATACAAGTCCG
>NW_025172348.1:0-1835 GCF_004010195.1 Chiloscyllium plagiosum | reverse complement strand
CGTGGAGAGAAAGCATGGAGCTCTTCACTGGCATTACACTGATTCCCTTTAAATAAAGGCAAACCTAACTATTACCTTCCCCTATTTGTATATCTTCCTCCTAATACCGTTTGATTTTTTTTTTGCTAACTTACTGTATGAGTTCTTTAAAAATCCACCTGAATGTACGGATATCTTCAAGCAAAAAGTTTGTAAATTTTGACTTCCCTTTCAGAAATCTCGAATCATTATCTTCACGTTTGCTTTTACTTTCTACGTGTCCAATATCACATCCTTTAGAATAACTTCCAAGAGAGTCCCTACTGTGGACGATAAGTTAACTGGTCTGTAGTTCTCCCCAATTCTTCTTCTTCCCTTCTGAAATTCTTGGACTGCATTTATAATCTTCCAAGTTGTAAATCGAAATCTCAATGCAAACGATCCACTATGCAATCAATCTGTGCATTGCTGCTTTATCTGAAATTTCAGTATGAAGTACATCTGGTCTGTGAGACTTATCAATGTTCATGAGAGGCGCTTCCAAATGTTGTTGTTTCTGCAAAAATCACAAGACTGAATCATGAAGGGGGCGGGGGGCACGTTTGTTAAGCTAGATATGCTTACACAAACAGCTACAAGTAGCTGCATCTTGCTTCTGCAGAAGGCAGGTACACAAAAGTCATAAAGACTCAGTGTACAGAAATGATAAGAGCCAGTGTTCCCTCAGCAAAACTAATAAGACTCAGCTGTCAAGAGGTTGCACGCTAACAACAGGCCACAGACGGATGTGGTAAACTGATTAGATTAGCAGCTGCACAGAGCAATATAACTGCCACATATGAGGTAAAAGGGAGGTACATGGAGGCTCATAGAAAACTGTATAAATGTGCAATAATATTATTCAGAAGGGTGCCTACTTAGTGGTCACCTGGGCTTGCAAGAAGTTATGAATAAAGACTGCTTAGGAATTTTACTCGGACTAAAATTATTTGGCAGTAAGCTTCATTTCTCAAAATGCTCAATCCATCTGTGTTGACAAATACTACCTTATCGTTGATATGGATGATTTTAATCTTTAGTTGCCCAAGTTCCATTATCACTTGAGATTTCTGGGAGAATTTCTTGATCTTCCTCCATGGTGATAGACATAAAGTCACTGTTCTGTTTCCCTGTCATTTTTCTGTTCTCTGCAATAAATTATCCTGTCCACGCATTCACTGTTCCACATTGGGACTTCCAGAAGTCATAGCACAACGTGCCTCACAAAGGTTTAAATGCAAGACAAGAACACATGGGATTAGCAAAATTTATTTGCTGCAGTGAGGCTAACCAATAAAAACCATGACGTGGAGACGATGGTTTTGGACTGGGTTGGCCAAGGTCAAAGATCACACAACACCAGGTTATAATCCAACCGTTTTATTTAAAAAAAAGCTTTTTTTAAAACACTGCTACTTCATCAGGTGTTAGTGAGAGAGGAAGACCTTAGACAAAGAATATATAAGAAAAAGATCAAAGGGCTGTAAAACTCATGCGCATGAATTCAACACATCTAAGATGGCTCCTAAATCTTTCGTCAGTTGGAATGAATGTGCAGGTTTTGATTAACTAATATGCAAATCAGAAAATTTATTTCAAATCACTGCCTGGAGATAACTTAAGGCATTAACGATGTAAAGGAAGTGACCCCTCTGGTCAGACAATGTAATTTAAGCGTGAAATGTTTTTGGAGTCTGTCTGTGTCTTCACGGTTTATAAAATATCGCATTGACTGACTGTGTACAAATTGTATATTTTTTGACAAAATATGATGTATCCGAAACTACAAATGTGCAAATGCAAATTCAGGCCACAGG
>NW_025172347.1:1138-1835 GCF_004010195.1 Chiloscyllium plagiosum | reverse complement strand
AGGGAAACTCCAATTGTATTAAAACATTGACAAGAAAATAAATATTCAGAAAAACCAGTGCGAGGCATCAAGTGAATTGAGACTTGTCTCACAGCTGTTAACTCCCAAGTTCACCCTTAAGGCTCTAACTTGGTAAGTTGATTTTTGACTTACAGAGAGCTGTTAATTACTGGGTGACAGGGGAAAGGAGAGAGAGAGAATAAACACGAATCCTGGGGTCCTCTCGGGTTTCCCTTCCCTGGGCCCTGCCCTACACCGTCAGCCCTGAAGCCCACCCTTCCTCTCCTCTCGTACTGCGCTGGGACAGAAGGTCTCGATAACCTTCCTCCCATCCCCAGAGTGGCTTCTGTTGGTTTGGAGAGTGGCGGATGTCCCTGGCACTAGCCCCAGTTGGTCACTCGGCTCTCCAGTCACATCTCACCAGTACATGGAGGGTTGTGGATGTGAAGATTGCCTGGCTGCAGCCGATTTCCTTGATGCTAGCCTGACCACTTTCTCAACAAACCCCAGAGATCAGGGTTCCCAGTTATACTGGCTGGAGGTTTCCCAAATCTCCCGCCAAATCTAGATTGAATCATTGAGCTAGTGTCCCTCCTCTCGGGGCTGAAAGAGCTTCCTGAGTGTTCGATGAGTGTGAATGGTTCTCCAATTAAAGTCAGTGGGTGGACCATAGTTTTAAATGTCCATTATTGTTCTT
>NW_025172347.1:0-559 GCF_004010195.1 Chiloscyllium plagiosum | reverse complement strand
CTGTCACTCCCTGGTTAAGTCTACACTTCCCACCAATCCACACTATACTCCTGGCACCTTCCCTTCTGACCGCAAGAGGTGTAAAACCTGCACCCATACCTCCCTCTCACCTCTGACCAAGGTCCGAAAGGATCCTTCCATATCTGGCCGAGATTTTACTGCGCATCCGAACAACTCATCTACCGTGTCCGTTGCACCTGATATGGTCTCCTCGACATTGGGAGATAGGACACTAACACGCAGATCATTTCAGGGAACATCGCTAGGACACACGCACGAAAGAAACCCAATGCCCTGTGACTGAACACTTCAACTCCCCCTCCCACTCCGCTATGAACATGCAGGTCTTGAGCCTCCTCCACTCGTAAATCCAAGTGTCTCAACGTCTGGAAGAAGAACGCCTCATCTTCCAACTTAGGACCCTCCGACCACATGGCATCAACATCGAATTCACCAGTCTCCCCATCTCCGCTCCACCCAACCTCACCCCAGAACCAACCCTACAATTCGGAACCGTCCTCTTGAGGTGTCCTATCTGTCCATCTTCCTTTCCAACTAT
>NW_025172346.1:0-1835 GCF_004010195.1 Chiloscyllium plagiosum | reverse complement strand
GCAGTCTGACACCATCCCTACCTCTGTAATCTCGTGAAGCCTGATACCTCCCCTCTCTCTGTAATCTCCTGCAGCCTGACACCTTCCCCTTCTCTGTAATCTCCTGCAGCCTGATATCTTCCTTATCTCTGTAATCTCTTGCAGCCTGATACCTTCCCTCTCTCTATAATCTCCTGCAGTCTGACACCATCCCTACCTCTGTAATCTCCTGAAGCCTGATACCATCGCCATCTCTGTAATCACCTGCAGCCTGATACCTTCCCCACCTCTGTAATCTCCTCCAGCCTGATACCTTCCCTGTCTCTGTAATCTTCTGCAGCCTGATACCTTCCCTATCTCTGTTATATCCTGCAGAATGATACCTCCCCCATCTCTGTAATCTCCTGCAGCCTGACAACTTCCCCATCTCTGTAATCTCCTGCAGCCTGGCCTGATACCTTCCCTCTCTCTGAAGTCTCCTGCAGCCTGTTACCTTCCCTCTCTTTGTAATCTCCTGCAGCCTGTTACCTTCCCTCTCTCTGTAATCACCTGCAGCCTGATACCTTCCCTCTCTCTGAAGTCTCCTGCAGCCTGTTACCTTCCCTCTCTCTGTAATCTCCTGCAGCCTGGCACCTTCCCTGTCTCTGTAATCTCCTGCAGCCTGATACCTTCCCTCTCCCTGTAAACACCTGCAGCCTGATACCTTCCCTGTCTCTGTAATCTCCTGCAGCCTGACAACTTCCCCATCTCTGTAATCTCCTGCAGTCTGATACCTTCCCTGTCTCTGTAATCTACTGCAGCCTGATACCTTCCCTCTCCCTGTAATCACCTGCAGTCTGATACCTCCCCACTCTCTGTAATCTCCTGCAGCCTGATACCTCCCCTATCTCTGTAATCAACTGCTGTCTGATACCTTCCCTTTCCCTGTAATCACCTGCAGTTTGATACCTTCTCTATCTCTGTAATCTCCTGCCGACTGATAACCTTCCCTGTCTCTGTTATCTCCTGCAGCCTGACACTTTCCCCATCTCTGTAATCTCCTGCAGCCTGACAACTTCCCCATCTCTGTAATCCCCTGCAACATGAAACCTTCCCTACATCTGTAATTACCTGCAGTCTGATACCTTCCCTAGCTCTGTAATCACCTGCAGCCTGATACCTTCCCACTCCCTGTAATCACCTGCAGCCTGATACCTTCCCACTCCCTGTAATCTCCTGCAGCTTGAAACATTCCCTTTCTCTGTAATCTCCTGCAGCCTGACACCTTCCGCATCTCCGTAATCTCCTGCAGCCTGACACCATCCCTACCTCTGTAATCTCCTGAAGCCTGATACCTTCCCCATCACTGTAATCTCTTGCAGCCTGATACCTTCCCCACCTCTGTATTCTCCTCCAGCCTGATACCTTCCCTATCTCTGTAAATTCCTGCTGCCTGATACCTTCCCTGTCTCTCTAATCACCTGCAGCCTGATACCTTCCCCATTTCTGTAATCACCTACAGCCTGATATCTTCTCCGTCTCTGTAATCTCGTGCATCATGATACCTTCCCCATCACTGTAATCACCTGCAGCCTGATACCTTCCCCACCTCTGTATTCTCCTCCAGCCTGATACCTTCCCTATCTCTGTAAATTCCTGCAACCTGATACCTTCCCTGTCTCTCTAATCACCTGCAGCCTGATACCTTCCCCATTTCTGTAATTACCTACAGCCTGATATCTTCTCCGTCTCTGTAATCTCCTGCATCATGATACCTTCCTTATCTCTGTAGTCTCCTGCAGCCTGATACCTTCCCTCTCTCTCTAATCTCCTCCAGCCTGATTCCTTCCCCATCTCTACAGCCTGATACCTCCCCT
>NW_025172345.1:0-1835 GCF_004010195.1 Chiloscyllium plagiosum | reverse complement strand
TAATGTGAGAGTTTAATTTCGGTTGCTTGTGGTCAGTTCAATTGAGAGTGAGAAAAATGGCTCTTAGGATTGCTGAACTGGCGTGGGGTTGACAATAATTCCCAAATGTGTTAGGAAAGTTCAGAAATACAGAAACACGTCATACTTTTAGAATTAGCGAATAGGTTACATTTAGACTTAACTAAGGATAAACGTAAAGCTGAAATTATAAGATAGTTAATCAAGCACTTACATGTGTCAAAGAAAAAGACAATTGCAATAGAGTTAGGAAATATCTTAAATTAAAATCTAGATAAATGGAGTTAGAAGATAAAGGACATGGAGAGACAGAGACAGAGATGAGACAGAAAGAGAGAGAAGAGAGGGAATGAGTTGGAAAAGAAAGACAAATAGAGTAGAATAAAAGAGAGGGAAGGCTCTTAGCTGACCAAAGAGACAGAGAAGAAAGGAGAAAGAAAGAGAGAGAAAATAAAGAGAAAATGAGAGAGAACATGAACTTCAGAAGTTGCAACATCTACAGGAAATTCAAGTTAACCAGATGGAGATGAAGAAAGAAGGAAGTGATACACACATTTATGTTAAAATCCTTTCACATATTAATGGAAAAGATGTCGAAGCCTTTTTTATTACATTTGAAAAATTGGCGAGGCAGTTGGAGTGGTGAACATGTGAGTAATGTCAGTTCAACTAGATTGGTAGGCAGAGCGAGTGAGGCATTTGCAGCATTGTCCGATGGGGTGTCAAGAGATTATGAAGATATCAAGCAATCTATTCTGATTACTTATGAGTTGGCATCAGAAGCATATCGACAGCGGTTCAGAAACATACGGAAGGAACAAGATCAGAACTATGTCGACTTCGAAAGAATTAAACATTGTTATTTTGATAGATGGGTGCGGTATTTTAAAATAGACACAAGATTATGAAGATATCAAGCAATCTATTCTGATTACTTATGAGTTGGCATCAGAAGCATATCGACAGCGGTTCAGAAACATACGGAAGGAACAAGATCAGAACTATGACGACTTCGAAAGAATTAAACATTGTTATTTTGATAGATGTGTGCGGTATTTTAAAATAGACACAACCTTCGAGGCTATCAGAGACATTATTCTGCCGGAGGTGTTAAAAAAAAACACTTCCAGAGACGACAAGAATTCCTGTTGAGGAGCAATAATCAATTCGTGAGAAGAGAAGCAGGACAGCAGATGACTGTGCATTGGTGCATACGACGAAGTTTAGCCTCTGGCAAAACATTCATCCTGTGACGGATAGAAATTTGTAGAATTGAAAATTCCACATTACAAAACAAAAAGAACAGCACGCCAGCATTAGCTTACAACTAATTAACAAAGAAGCTCAAGAGGAGGAAAAGAAGGTGAAATTCTGCAGGTAAAGTGGTACCCACTGTGATAAAGTGGGACACGTGAAGCCACAGGAAGGCACTATGGAAAAAGATGTGTGGAAAGAGGCCAAGCCAGGGGCAATAGTGAAAGTCGTAAAAGGAACCCCAAGTAAAGTCGAGGAGCTGCTGGGCAGTGCAAAACTTATGCAGGAACTGGGTATGAAGCGAATGTCTGATCTGGAAAAGAATTCGCCTCTGTAGGTAAAGTTTACTCAGAAAGTACACGGGGAGAAGGGGAAGAAGTCATAATTTTGAGAGATACGTGATCTAGGGATGAACATTTTTGCACGTGTTCTGACACGATACTCGAGATAAGTGTTATTTGTGGGATAGATGGACAGGAATTTAACGTTTCTCTATGTAATATCAGGTTGGAAAGCCATCTTAATACAAAGGAAGTAACAGTAGGGGTGATTGATAGTGTGTC
>NW_025172344.1:0-1835 GCF_004010195.1 Chiloscyllium plagiosum | reverse complement strand
CGGTGAGATAGACTCCTATAATAACAGGGTAAACAGTGAGATATACCCCTGTAATTATAGGGTAAACAGAGAGATATACCCCTGTAATAATAGGGTAAACAGTGAGATATACCCCTGTAATAACAGGGTAAATAGTGAGATAGACCACTGTAATAACAGGGTAAACGGTGAGATAGACTCCTATAATAACAGGGTAAACAGTGAGTTATACCCCTGTAATAACAGGGTATATAGTGAGTTATACCCCTGTAATAACAGGGTAAACAGTGAGATAGACCACTGTGATCACAGGGTAAACAATGAGTTATACTCCTGTAATAACAGGGTAAACAGTGAGCTATACCACTGTAAGAAAAGATTAAACAGTGAGTAATACCCCTGTAATAACAGGGTAAACAGTGAGATAGACCACTGTAATAACAGGGTAAACAGTGAGTTATACCCCTGTAATAACAGGGTAAACAGTGAAATATACCACTGTAAGAAAAGGGTAAACAGTGAGTAATACCCCTGTAATAACAGGGTAAACAGTGCGATATACCCCTGTAATAACAGGGTAAACAGTGAGTTAAACCCTTGTTATAACAGGGTAAACAGTGAGTTATACACCTTTAATAACAGGGTAAATAGTGAGATAGACCCCTGTAATAACAAGGTAAAAACCGAGATAGACCCCTGTAATAATAGGGAAAAGAGTGCGGATAGACTCCTGTAGTAACAGGGTAAACATGTGTGATATACACTTTTAATAACAGGGTAAACATTGAGATATGCCCCTGTAATAACAGGGTAAACAGTGAGCTATACCACTGTAAGAAAAGGGTAAACAGTGAGAAATACCCCTGTAATAACAGGGTAAACAGTGCCATACACCCCTGTAATAACAGGGTAAAGATTGCAATATACCCCTGTAATAACAGGGTAAACAGTGAGATATACCCCTGTAATAACAGGGTAAACAGTGAGATATACACCTGTAATAACAGGGTAAACGGTGAGATATACCCCTGTAATAACAGGGTAAACGGTGAGATATACCCCTGTAATAACAGGGTAAACAGTGCGATATACCCCTGTAATAACAGGGTAAAGCGTGCGATATAGAGCTGAAAATGTGTAGCTGGACAAGCGCAGCAGGTCAGGCAGCATCCAGGGAACAGGAGAATCGACGTTTCGGGCATAAGCCCTTCTTCAGGAATGGCTTTCAGAGATTTCAGTGAGTCCCTCTCTCACTGCACCCCCCAGGTCATCTCCTCTGCACAGAAGCTCTTCAGCCACATTCTCAAACTGACTCGCTACCACAGCCATATCTCCTTCCTCAGCACCTGCCTACGGAACCGACTTATCCCGCACGGACTCCGGACTACGTTCCGACCAACAAAACTTGGACCCAACAAGGACAATCAGTACCTACAACAAATCCGAAGCCTCCAGCAACAGACCTTCCTCCGGATCCTCCGCTCCACGCTTGCAGCCATTCGCCGCTACCAACATTCCCTGCAACTCGACCTACTCCAGCTCAGGACAACACTCTCACAGACCTGCAAAGGACCTCTACTGTTCTTTATCCACAGAAGGATCCATAAACTAAACAAACAGTTCTAAAAAAAAAACTCCAGCATCTGCAGACCTCACTTTCGCCTCAAAGAGTGCGATATACCCCTGTAATAACAGGGTAAACAGTGAGATAGACCCCTGGTAATAACAGGGTAAACAGTGAGTTATACCCATGTAATAACAGGGTAAAGAGTGCGATACAGCCCTTTAATAACAGGTTAAAGAGTGCGATATACCCCTGAAAAAACAGGGTAAACAGTGAGTTATACCCCTGTAAT
>NW_025172343.1:0-1835 GCF_004010195.1 Chiloscyllium plagiosum | reverse complement strand
CAGAAAGTGCTCCCTCAGTACCTCAGATAATTCTCCCTCAGTTCTTCAGATAATGCTTCCTCAGGACCTTAGAATGTGTTTGCTCAGTACCTCAGATAGTGCTCCTTTAAAAACCTCAGAAAGTGCTCTCTCAGTACCTCAGACAGTGATCACTCAATTCCTCAGAATGTGATGGAACAGTACCTCAGACAGTGCTCCCTTAATACCTCAGAAAGTGCTCCCTCAGTACCTCAGAAAGTGCTCCCTCAGTACCTCAGACAGGGCTCCCTCAATACCTCAGAAAGTGCTCGCTCAGTACCACAGAAAGTGTTCCCTCAGTACCTCAGAAAGGGCCCCCTCAATGCCTCTGAAAGTGCTCCCTCAATCCCTTAGAAAGTGCACCCTAAATCCTCAGATATTTTTCCCTCAATACCTCAGATAGTTCTCCCTCAATATCTCAGATAGATCTCCCTCAACACCTCAGATAGTGCACCCTCAATACCTCAGAACGTGCTCCCACAATAGTTCAGATATTTCTCTCACAGTACCTCAGATAATGCTCGCTTAATTCCTCAGATAGTGCTCACTCAATACCTCAGAAAGTGCTCCCTTAATACCTCAGAAAGTGCTCCCTCAGTACGTCTGGAAGTGCTCCCTCAGCATCTCAGAAAGTGCTCCCTTCAGAACCAGAAAGTGCTCTCTCAGAACCTCAGAAAGTGCTCCCTCAGCACCTCAGAAAGTGCTCCCTCAATTTCTCAGAAAGTGCTCCCTCAATATCTCAGAAAGTGCTCCCTCAGTACCTCAGAAAGTGCTCCCTCAGTACCTCAGAAAGTGCTCCCTCAATTCCTCAGATAGTTCCTCCTCAGTACATCAGATAGTTCTCCCTCAATATCTCAGAAAGTGCTCCCTCAGTACCTCAGATAGTACTCCCTCCGTACCTCAGAAATGGCTCCTTCAATATCCAAGAAAGTGCTCCCTCAATACCTCCGATAGTGTTCCCTCAATGCCTCAGATAGTGCTTCTTCAGTATGTCAGAAAATGATCCGTTAGAACCTCAGACAGTGCACGCTCAATACCTCAGAAAGTGCTCCCTCAATACCTCACATACTTCTCCCTCAGTTCCTCAGATAGAGCTTCCTCAGTACCTCAGAAAGTGTTCCGTCATTACCTCAGACAGTGCTCCCTCAATGCCTCTGAAGTTGACCCACAATACCACAGAAAGTGCTCCCTCAATTCCTCATATATTTCTCACTCAATACCACAGAAAGTGCTCACTCAATACCTCAGATAGTTCTCCCTCAATACCTCAGATAGTTCTCCATCAATACTTCAGATAGTGCTCCCTCAATACTTCAGACAGTGCTCCCTCAGTACCTCATATAGATCTCCCTCAGTTCCACAAATAGTGCTCTCTCAATACCTCTGAAAGTGCTCCCTCAATATCTCTGAAAGTGCTCCCTCAATACCTCAGATAGTGCTCCCTCAGTACCTCAGATACTGCTCCCTCAGTACCTCAGAAATGGCTCCCTCAATATCCAAGAAAGTGCTCCCTCAATACCTCCGATATTGCTCCCTGAATACCTCAGATAGTGCTTCATCAGTATGTCAGAAAGTGATCCTCAGAACCTCAGACAGTGCACCCTCAATACCTCAGAAAGTGCTCCCTCAATATCTAAGAAAGTGCACTCTCAGTACCTCAGAAAGTGCTCCCTCAGTACCTCAGAAAGTGCTCCCTCAGTACCTCAGGAAGTGCTCCCTCAATACCTCAGATAGTTCTCCCTCAGTACCTCAGAAAGTGCTCCCTCAATACCCCAGAAAGTGCGACCTCAATGCCTCACATACTTCTCCCTCAGTAC
>NW_025172342.1:0-1835 GCF_004010195.1 Chiloscyllium plagiosum | reverse complement strand
TCCAGGAGATTTAGAGTCTCCTCAGTTTAGGACACTGTCTCTTTGCCGGCTGGGATAATCAGAACATTTAGAGTCTCCTCAGCTTAGGGCACTGATTCTCTGCTGGCTGGTTAAATAAATATAAATATCCAGGAGATTTACAGTCTCCTCAGTTTATGGCACTGATTCTGTGCTGGCTGGTTTAATATACATAACCAGAAGATTTAGAATCTCATCAGTTTAGGGCATTGACTCTGTGCCCTAAATATATATATTTAACCAGCCAGCACAGAGTCAGTGCCCTAAACTGAGGGGAGTGTAAAGCTCCTGGATATATGTATTTATTTAACGAGCCAGGTCACAGTCTGTGCCCTAAGCTGAGGAGAGTCCAAATTTCCTGGTTATGTATATTTACCCAGCCAGCCCAGAGTGAGTGCCCGAAACTGTGGAGACTCTAAATCTATGTATTTGACCAGCCAGCGCAGAGGCAGTGCTCTAAACTAAGGAGACTCTACATCTCCTCGTTTAATATATTTATTTAACAAGCCAGCACAGAGTCAGTGCTGTAAACTGAACAGACTCTAAATCTCTTGGTTAGATATATTTATTAAACCATCCAGTACAGAGTCAGTGCTCTAGACTGAGGAGACTCTAAATCTCCTGGTTCTAAAAATTTTAGCCAGCCAACACACAGTCAGTGCCCTAAACTGAGGAGACTCTAAATCTCCTGGTTTTATATATAATTAATCAGTCAGCACAGAGTCACCACCTTAACTGAGGAGACTCTAAAACCCCCGGTTATATATATTTAAACAGACAGCACAGACTCAGTGCCCTTAATTGAGGAGACTCTGAACATATATAACCAGGGGTTTTAAACAGACAGCACAGAGTCAGTTCCTTGAAATGAGTAGACTGTAAACCTCCTGGTCATATATGTTTTTATCCATCCAGCACATAGTCTGAGCTCTAAACTGAGGAGATACTAAATCTCCTGGTTACATATATATATTTAAGCAGCCAACATAGAGTCAGTGCCCTAAACTGAGGGGAATCTGAATCTCCTGGTTATATATATTTATTTAATCAGACAGCACGCAGTCAGTGCCCCAAACTGAAGAGACTCTACAACTCCTGGTTATGTATATTTACCCAGCCAGCCCAGAGTCAGTGCCTCAAACTGAGGAGACTCTAAATATCCTGATTATATATTTTTAACCAGCCACCACACAGCCAGTGCCCTAAACTGAGGAATATCTTAATCTCCTAGTTATATATATTTAAACAGACAGCACAGAGTCAGTTCCTTGAAATGAGGAGACTCTAAATCTCCTGGTAATCACCAGCCGCACAGAGTCAGTGCCTTAAAATGAGGAGACTCTAAAACTCCTGGTAATTTATGTATATTTATCCATCCAGCACATTGTCTGAGCCCTAAACTGAGGAGACTCAAATCTCCTAGTTATATATATTTATTAAACCCGCCAGCACAAGTCAGTGCCCTAAACTGAGGAGACTCTAAATTTCTGGTTTTATATATTTAAACTGATTCTCTGCTGGCTGGTGAAATAAATATAAATATCCAGGAGATTTATAGTAACCTAGACAGCACAGAGACAGTGCCCTTTACTGAGGAGACTCTGAATCTCCTGTTTTTTTTTTTAATTTAACCAGCCAGCACAAAGTCAGTGCCCTAAAATGAACAGACTCTAACTCTCCTGGTTATATATATTTATTAAACCATCCAGCACAGAGTCAGTGCTCTAGACTGAGGAGACCCTAAATCTTTTGGCTATATATATTTATTTAACCCGCCAGCACACAGTCAGTGCCCTAAACTGAGGAGACTCTAAATT
>NW_025172341.1:0-1835 GCF_004010195.1 Chiloscyllium plagiosum | reverse complement strand
TCCTACACTCTTAACACCTGCCCACAACCCCAGGTTCCATCCCCTACAATCACAGAAGGTGTCACACCTGCGCCTTGACTTGCTCTGTCCTCAATACCCAAGGTTCCAAATGTATTTTCTGGGTGAAGAAGCGATTTACTTGCATTTCACCTGATGTAGTCTATTATATCTGCTGCTCACAATTTGGTCTCCACTGCATTGGAGAAATGAAACATCGACTGGATGACTACTTTGCAGAATACCAATGTTCTGTTTGTAAAAATGATTCCAACCTTCCAGTTAGCTGCCACTTCAATACACCACCCTATTCCCATGCTGACATTTCTATTTCAGGCCTGCTGCAGTGAATAACAGCATCTTATTTTCTGCATGGGGACCCTGCAGCCTCTGGGAGTCAGCATCAAGTTCAATAACTTGAAAGACTGATTATGTTCTTCAATATTTTTTTGCCCACACCCACCCCTGGTCCAAGTTTCACATGGGTTAATTTCAGCACAGCCTACTCATTCTCTTCTACTCTCAGCTCTCATGATCACTTATTCAGCTTTTTCTCTTTCCTGGCTTACTATCAACAATGCCTTGTCTGCCACTCCCTTTGATATCTCACTCTATTAGCTTCATCTCCACCTATCTGCACGCTACCTCCCCTCCCCCTTTCACCGTCTTCAGCATAAATGCCACGTTTTCCTCACTGCTATAAGTCACCAAATTAAAACATTAACTCTTCTTTGTCTCCCAGTTGCTGCCAGTCCTGCTACGTTTCTCAAGCATTTTCTGTTTCGTTTCAGAATCTGCAGTTCTTTGTTGTATTTATGAGGACATTTCAACTGCTCATCCTATTAGTATTTAAAGGTTGTAAGAGTTCCTGTCTCAATTATCCTCCTCGGCAGTGCATTCCAGATTCTGAGTGAAATTTTTTTTTGCAAATTCCCTCTCACCCTCCTGCCTTCCAGCTTAAAATTATGCCCCCTTCTTATTGACCCTTCACCTAAAGGGAACAGCTGCTTTCTATTTAACTTGTCCGTGCCTCTCAAAATCTTATACATCTCTGTCAGGTCCCCTGTCAACCTTCTCCAAAGAAAACACCTGAGCTCATCCAGTCTCCACACATGTATTGGGACATAATTTTTAACCGTTTCACCACATTCCACTGCTTGGAATTTTACACCACACCTGTCAACCTTCTCCAAAGAAAACACCTGAGCTCATCCAGTCTCTCTTCATAGCTAAACTATCTGTTCCAGGCAACATCCTAATGAATCTGCTCTGCAACCCCCCTCTAGTGCAATCACATCCTTCCATAAGACAATAAGACATAGGAGCAGAAATTAGGCAATTCAGCCCGTCAAGTCTGCTCTGCCATTCAGTCAAGACTGTTAAGTTTCTCAACTCCATTCTCCCGCTTTCTCCCCATCTTTTGTGTTCCTCCCTTTTTAAACAGGTGTGTAACGTTAGCGATTTTCTAGTCTTCTGGGACCCTTCCTGATTCCAGCAATTCTTGACAGATCACCACTGACGCCTCCACTATCTCTTCAGCTATCTCCTTCAAAACTCTGCATGTAGTCTATCCACCTTCAGGCCATTCAGTTTTTCTAGCACCTTCTGATGGCCACCATAGTCAGCTTTGTTCCCTCACTCACGTGAATTTTTGAGATATTACTCGAATCTTCCACCGTGAAGATTGACACAAAGTAATTATTCAGTTCCTCAGTCATTTCTTTGTTCACCAATACTATCTCTCGAGTGTCATTTTCCAGCAGTCCAATGTCCACTTTTGCCCTTTATATCTCTTAAGAAACTCTACAGTCCTCCTTTATATTACTGGCTAGCTTACT
>NW_025172340.1:0-1835 GCF_004010195.1 Chiloscyllium plagiosum | reverse complement strand
AAGTCCCAGGTACCAACCAACGCTGCAAGTTCATTATGGTATCTGCTGTTCTCTATATTAATTACTGGAACTGCTGTTCTCAACATTATACACAGGGACTGCTGTTCTCTTTATTATACATGGGAAAAGCTCTTCATTATATTATGCTCAAGGACAGCTGTTCTCATATTCGACACAGGGACAGCTGTTCTCTATAATATACACACGAACTACTGTTCGCTATTTTTGACATAGGAACTGCTAATCTCCATATTATACACAGGGACTGTTGTTCTCTGTATTAGATATGGGAACTGCTGTTCCGTATATTATGCACAGGAACTGCTGTTCTCTATACTTTACTTGGGAACTGCTGTTCTCAAAATTATACACTGGGATTGCTCTTCTCTCTATTAGACATAGCAACTGATGTTCACTATGTTATACACAGGGACATCTGTTCCATATAACAAATGGGAACTGCTGTTCTCTATATTAGACATGGGAACTGCTGTTCTGTATATTATACACAGGGACTGCTGTTCTCTATATTATACACACGGACAGCTGTTCTCTATATTAGACATGGGAACTGCTGTTTTCTATATTATACACAGGTACTGCTCTTCTCTATATTAGACATGGGATTTGCTGTTCTCTATATTATACACAGGGAACAGCTGTTCTCTATATCAAACATGGGAACTGCTGTTCTCTCTCTGAGACACAGAGACTGCTGTTCTGTATTTTAATCATGGGAACTGCTGTTCTCTGTATTATGCACAGGGACAGCTGTTCTTTTTATTAGACACAGGGACTGCTAATCTCTATATTATATACAGGGACAGCTGTTCTCTATATTAGATATGGGAACTGCTGTTCTGTATATTATACACAGGGACTGCTGTTCTCTATATTATACATAGGGACTGCTGTTCTCTATATTCGACATGGGAACTGCTGTTCTCTATATTTACACAGGGACAGCTGTTCTCTATATTAGACATGAGAACTGCTGTTCTCTATATTATACACAGGAACTGCTTTTCTCTTTATTATTCACAGATACTGCTGTTCTCGATATTAGACATGGGAACTGCTGGTCTCTATATTCTCCACAGGTACTGGTGTTCTCTTACCTTAGACATGCGAACTGCTGTTCTCTGTATTATGCACAGGGACAGCTGTTCTCTATATTAGACATGGGAACTGCTGTTCTCTATATTGTACACAGGGACAGCTGTTCTCTTTATTAGACATAGGAACTGCTGTTCTCAACATTATACACAGGAACAGCTGTTCTCTATATCAAACATGGGAACTGCTGTTCTCTATATGAGACACAGAGACTGCTGTTCTGTATATTAGTCATGGGAAGTGATGTTCTCAAAATTATGCACAGGAACTGCTGTTCTCTATATTATACACAGGGACAGCTGTTCTCTATATTAGACATGGTAACTGCTGTTCTCTATATTATACACAGGGACAGCTGTTCTCTATATTAGACATGGGATCTGCTGTTCTCTATATTATGCACAGGAACTGCTGTTCTCAATATTTTACATGGGAAATGGTGTTCTCTATATTATACACAGGTACTGCTGTTCTCTATATTAGACATGGGATCTGCTGTTCTCTGTATTATGCACAGGGACAGCTGTTCTCTTTATTAGACAGAGGGACTGCTGTTCACTATATGAGATACAGGGGCAGCTGTTCTCTATATTAGACATGGGAACTGCTGTTCTCTATATTATACACAGGAACTGCTGTCTCTTTCCTAGACATGTTAACTGCTGTTCTGTATATTATACACAGGTACTGCTGTTGTCTATATTAGACATGGGAACTGC
>NW_025172339.1:0-1835 GCF_004010195.1 Chiloscyllium plagiosum | reverse complement strand
ATGCCAGGTCAAAATTACCCGCAATCACAAACAATAAGATGTTTTTTTATTCTTGAGATTACACTTCAGGTTCTCTCTGACTCTCTTCATCGCTGTAAGACCGTGCACTCCTTCATGTTTTTCTCCAGTCATTAAAGTGATTCTCATGTTTAAAAAATGGGAAGCATAAACGGGAGAGATGTAGCTTTGGGGTTAGAATGTGGTGGAGATTCTAAACTGTGAACCAAACTCGAGAATACATAACACTAATTGTTCCACCACGAAACCAGAGGGTTTGTGAGATTGAGTGAATGCACTTCCAAAATACAGTACTTTGTCGTCTTCAATCTCACACTCTCCCACATGGCACTCCCTCAGATTATTTCGGGTCATTTACCCAGTCATGATTAAAGCACATATCAACAAAACTGGTCGACCAGCGCGTAAGCAATTTTCTTCCTGGAGCATACAGCCCATGCTCCTCAATCTCCGCAAGCACAGCGAATGAAACAGAACCAAAATGAAACAGCATCAAGGTTACTACGTGAGCCCCGAGAGTGCTACGAAGCCAGAATTACAATTTAGACTACATAGATCAAACACTGGCAGCGTCCCCATGTATGCATGTGGAAATATGAGTATTTCGACACTAAACGTCTGTTTGTAATTGCCAGCGTATTATTGGTGCCCTTTCGTCCGAATTACTTACATAGATGCTCTTTCCGCAGATGAAAGTAATATAGAAACTATGAAAACTATAACAAACCGAGGAAATGCCAGTTCTTAGAGACCTGTTGCCTCAGGAAGTTACTTGCCTTTTATCATCATTGACTCTCTTTGTTAATGTAATTGATGTACTTGAACTGTGTGGGTGAGAACCACTTTCATGACCCGAATAGAAAAGGTATACAATTGATTTTGCACGAGTGTAAGGCCAGCACAAAGCTGAATGTTCTCACTGCAACACAGTGAGAGCATTCTATATGTTACAGAATGCAGCAGAGCTACGACAGAATTCGCAGCATCTGTGGAGAGATATTAATATTTTATGTCCAGTAACTCTTCTTTAGCACAATTCTCATTGGGGAATTTGAACTCAATTACTCAGAGATGACAAGGTGGGTGTCGTGGTCGGGGGTGATGTGGGTAAATAAAAAAACTGTGTGCTTAGTTTGTCTTTTTCTGCTTGTGACTCCAGACCCACAGCAGCGTGGTTAACTCTTAACGTCCCGCCGCCAATTTGGCCAGCAAACTTTAATCCATGCAGTGAAACTAATTAACGTAAAAGCATGCTTCTGAAAATTGTGTCGTCATTGGATTGTCTGTATTTCTCCAAGGAACAGATTTACACACTTCAATTGCCTGCTTAGAGTTGTAATAGAGTCAATATTTCGATATATCTGTCCAAACATATATTCGTTACCCTTCGCTTCAAATCATGGGAGAGATTTTATTTGGAGCAGTATTTAGCTGTCGATGAATCATTGTGTACGATCGTTTGGCTAAGCTTACTGTTTCTCTGTATTTCTTTGAGAATATTCTTCAGTTATGTTGTACACCCGTTATCACCCAGTCACTGAGGAGAGAGGAGAATTGATCACTTTTCAGTCCCGCAAACGTTCCTCAAATTTCAGGAAGCATGTTCATATTAAACCCAGTTTTAAACCTGTCGTTACAGATAGATTCTGCGTAAAGTCTTCAAAAACCTTTTTGTCTATCTATGATTGCACAGTTGGAGTATGAATACCATTTTATTTTGCTATTGAGAACTGGATTTCTCGTGGCTCCTCATCAACCCTTCACACATATTTTAGGAAAGTGAACTTTAAGTAGACACTGACCTGATTTCTGCTTTT
>NW_025172338.1:0-1835 GCF_004010195.1 Chiloscyllium plagiosum | reverse complement strand
GCTGCCAGGACAGTGGGCATTCACTAACATTATTTCCTGTGCATGGGTACACTGTAACATTAGTGAGGTGAGAGTTCCTTCAGTTCTTCTACCTTTCCCCATTGTCATTGGGACCCCACAGAGCTATGTACACCATCGGGAATCCCACTATTTTGGGAAAACAAAGATACACCCTGCTGAGGAGAAAACATTTACTTCATCCACCATGTATATGTATATATATCCTCCGTCGCTGAATGGTGACATTGATGGTGAGATACTGGGCGATGATGGATATGTGACCCATTCCTGCCCGGAAAGTTCCGAATCGCAGAAGCTGAATAAAACTGTGACCCTAACAGCCAAAGTCAGCACCAAAGCACAGGGTGGATCCAGCAGACCCTTTTCCCCACACACACTGACTTGGTGGTTTCAGAGCTTCCGTCTCTGCAGCCTCTGCTCCATTTATTGTTTATGCTACAGACCATGCTCCATTTATTGTTCATGTAACTACAGATCCGAGGCTCACCAAATTCTCGGTTATCCCTGAATATTTGAGGCAGCTCACTGCACAACCTCCGAAAACCATCCCCAGCATCTCCACTGACGTTTCAATTACAGAACACAAACAGAAGCCCCTCAGATACAAATGTTCTGGCATAGATCAGGCACCCTCAAAACATTTTACCTTTTTTAAAACGTAGATGTGAATTGGATGTTCCAGATGTATTGTGACTGGTCAAACCTCTCAATGTTAAGCAAAATACAATTCATTCAAACGCTCTGTTAAAACACAACCAAAGAGATGAATAATTTGGGATATCTTCTCTATTGGAACACTTATGCAAACAATAGATACAATGCCTTCAACTAATTAACTGTGTTAATACAGGAACATCCCATAGACATACCCCACGGCAAAAGGGTAAATTCAAACACAGAATCTTACGTGCAGTTCTCCAAACAAGGAGGAAACAACATCAAGAGCGATTTCAGAGAGAAGAGCATCCAGAGATTATCTATCGAAGCTTCCAATCTTCTGGGATCCCAAGCAGCTTCTTAATGTTACAGCTAAAATCAAAACGAGAGGACATGGTCTGGGAGAGCTGACCACTGCCCTTCTATTGTTCCCACTATTTTAATAAAATCTAAAGGCCTCCTCAGTTATTTACTTCAGCCGTTTTTAGTAGGCAGTTCATGACCTCAGCCTTTAAGACCTCGCTTAAAAAAAAACCCAAGAGAAAATAAACTTTTTAAAGTGATAATATCGTCACAACTCCCCATTTGAAGAAAAAAAATCATCAATATACAAAGACGGCTCATTTTAAACCCTTTATTCTTACTTTTTAGTAGACTACAATACATATATAATGCATTGACACTAAGCATGGAAAAAAACCCAAGAGAAAATAAACTTTTTATAGTGATAATATCGTCACAACTCCCCATTTGAAGAAAAAAATCATCAATATACAAAGACGGCCTCATTTTAAACCCTTTATTCTTACTTTTTAGAAGACTACAATACATATACATTGCATTGACACTAAGCATGGAAACATTCACAACTCCATTCTATTTCAGTCAGTTTACCCCGGTCACAGAATACCACTGTTTTTCTTCATCCGAGTCTCCACAACTTGGCAGCAAGTATGGTTTCTCATCTTGTCACCTGTATAACTTCCAAATTGAATGGCAACAATAATAACCTCTATCTGAACAGACCGGAAGTTTTCTCCCTTTTTTTCCCAAAAACAGTTCAGCATTATGATCGTATATAGATTTGTCTCAGGCACGTTATTTGCAAGTTAAATTCTGAGATATTGTAACGCAAAAAACACCAGGCTCAAGGCCTC
>NW_025172337.1:0-1835 GCF_004010195.1 Chiloscyllium plagiosum | reverse complement strand
GTCACACTGGGCTTGAAATGCTAACGCTGTTTCCCTGTCTCTGCAGATGCTGACAGACCTGCTGAGTTTCTCTAGAAATGAAGAGGCACGGAACAAATTTTCACAAAACAAATAACGATGGATACTGGTAATAAAATTACTAAAATTGCTTGAGAAACTGAGAGTTTTGTCGGGTCACTGTACCTGAAAGATAAACACTGCATTCATTCCAGAAGATGCTGCAATATCTTCAGCAATTTCTTCAGCAATTTCTGTTTTTGGACAATTTCCAAAGAAGTATGTCAAAAATGCTCAAACATTCTGTCCAACATGGAGGGTCGTACACTGCGAACTGAACAATAATGCATGGTAGACAAGTTCCTTGACTCTGAAACTACATAAGTCTGGCATCACTGACACTACAGAGCTCTTAATCATGGTCAGGGAGAAAAACAGAGGGAACACATTCACTTCAAACAACAGAAGATGACATTGTGGAAGAGAAACGATTCTGATCATTACTTTAAATGGATTGAGTTAAAGTAACAACTTAGAGGCGTGACACCAGGGAGAGTCCCTCAGCAGAATGAGAATATGAAAATGCAAGTGTTACCGCATCAGAAACCAGGTTAGGTACAGAATAGAGGGCTGATGGGTGAATGGGTCTCGGTGTGAACTGGGGGACAGTCAGTAGAATTGAATTGTAGATATTGCAACTCAAACTGGGTTATCATTTGATGCTGTCGACCACAGCAGCGACAGAAACAGAATTGTATTCAACGACAATCTGGAACATTTTCCCGACGATAATTCATTACCATCATGGTTCAGTGATGATTGTGGCTGAACATACCAGGGTCTAAGTCACGTGGACCCAAACCTTTTGACAACCTATTAAAGCTACCACACTTAACTGATTAAATTCTGACCAGCAGAACTAATGTCTGATGGAGAGGGGAAATGATCCCAAGACTAACTGATCAGATCTAAGCTCTGCCGTCCTGCAAAATCCAAACAATAATGTCGATGGACTATGAAACAATTTACTGGAGAGGACTCCACAAATATCCTCATCCAAAATATTGGAACAGCTCTGCACATCAGTGAAAAAAGTCAAGGATGTGGTGGCTGCACTATCCTCAGCCAGACGTGTTGAATGGATGATCCACCTCACACTCATCATGATTCCCACAGAATCACAGATGCCATTCTTCAAGCAATTCGATTTGCTGTACAGTCATGAGGAAACAGCTGAACACTATTGATACGACAAAAGCAATTGGCCCTGACCCCATTCCTGCAATTGGACTGAAGACTTGTGCTGCACAACAAGCCGTGTCCCTGAGAAAGCTCTTTCATTCCAGCTCAAACTCTGCCATTTCCCTGGCAATGAGGAAAATTACTCAAGTATGTCCAATCCCTGAATAGGAGAATAATTACAATCTGACCAATTACCACACCCGCAGTCCCATCACGACATTCGAATTGGTGGGAATTCGTTTTGATAGAGCTGTTAAGTAGCACCGAAATAATCAGGTCAGTCTGGTTTCCGATAGGTCCCCATGTGGAGATGGTGCTGTAGTGAACATATCATTGGATTACGAATCCAAACCAGGTCAATGCTCTGGCAACTGGTGGAAGTTAAATATAATTAATAAAGTATCGAGACCTAAAATCTGGTGTCAGTAATAGTGATCTTGTGTCCAATCTTCATTGTAAACATCGATCTCCTTCCCCAATATACTTTCAGGAAGTGAATCTCCCGTGATTATCTGGTCTGGCCTAAAATTGACACCAGACACACAGACATGGTCTCTGAATCCGCCACGTGAGACACTCAATTGTATCAAACTACT
>NW_025172336.1:0-1835 GCF_004010195.1 Chiloscyllium plagiosum | reverse complement strand
GTTTATAAAATCATGAGAGGCATGGATTGGATGCAGATCCAAGGTATTTTCCCCCGGTGTGGGGGTGGGGGGGGCGGGGCAGGGAGGTTCCAAACATAGAGTACATCGCTTTAAGGTGAAAGGGAGAAGGTTTAAAGGGGCCAATGGTGCAACGTTTTCACATATAGGTTCATGTGTGTATGGAATGAGCTGCATGAGGAAGAGTGTTAGATCAAAGTACAGCTACAACATTTAAAAGACGTTTGGACAAACATATAAATGGGAAACGTTTAGAGGTATATGGGACACACGAAAGCAGATGGGACTAGTTGAGTTAAGCATGGACAAGTTGGACCAAAGGGTCTGTTTGTGCATGATGTGACTGTATGAATCTAAAAAGCGAGTAAAAGGTGGAACAAAAGATATGATGTAAGTAAATCGGCAAGAAAGATAAAAACAAGCATCACAAAATTTTCCGTGTGCATATACAAAAAGTTCAAAATGAGTGTGTGACCTTAGGTAGAAATGAAGTCTGGAAAGTATATTGAGGTCATTTGGAGGATGTGACTGGGGAACTGGCTCCAGGGAACAGGCAAAACATTACACCAGTACTTTGCATTGTTCCTCACAGGGGAAGGCACTGGAAGCATGTCAATGATATAAACAAACTGTTTAAAGGAGGCAAGTTTTTGAACTGTCTCTAACAAAAGGAACAAGGTAATTTGACAAACAGATAAGAGTATGGGTAGACTGGTCAGCAGTAATTCATAGTTGGCTTTTTAAGAAAGTGGTTACAGGGTGGCTGGTGGTACTGTGTGAAAGATTCCATAACACTCTAGATTTCAGGAGTATTCAAGCGAAACTGGAGAACCTCGGACAATGTCTTCAAGAAAGGATTGAGATAGAAAGCAGGAACCATTTAGCCTAACCATTCTTACTGGGAATCTGCAAGAGTCTGTTATTAAGGCGAGAATTGAAGGGCATTTAGAAAAGCTTCACGCAGAGTCAGCATGGTTTTGTCAATGGGAAACCATATTTTGCCTGCAAAGTTATTCTGAGATCCCTGAAAATGTAACAAGCGGACTTGATAAAGGGGAACTAGTAGGCTTGCGGCTTTCCAGAGATCTTCCACAAGGCATCGCAAAATAAAGGTTTTAACACAAGACAGAAGCTCATAGTATTACAGAAAATGTATTAGCATGGGATGACGGGTGGTTAACACATAGAAATCGGAGAGACAGGACTAATGGATCGTTATGATAAAGACATATCTACTGGGGTATCACAAATACCAGTCCGATGGCATCAGTTATTTACAGTCTATTCTGACAGCCTGACGGTGGGAGCTGAATGCAATGTACGTCCGAGTTTGAGGATGACACTGCGAACCAAAAGGCAAACTGTTATTTAATGAACAAGACTCCCAACAAAGCAGCAGTAAAAAGGGATTGGAGTGTTCCTGTGTATGAAACATAAAGTCAGCGTGGTGATACAGCGAGTAACTAGATTGATACAGTACGCAGGTTCCTGGAATGAAAGAACTGAATTATTGAATACATCTATAATGGTGAGGCGATTATTCATTGTGCTTGAAATGAATGAGCGTGATATTACTGAAATGTAAAGGATACAGAGGGGGCTTGACAAGGTAGATGCTGAGAATGTGTTTCCACACCTGGGCAGAGTCTCAGACTCAGGGACAGAATAAGAGATATCGATTTCAAACTGAAATGCAAAGAAATGTCTTCTTCAGAATATCGTGAAGTCTGAATTTCACTAGCTGAGGATAAAAATGTTCTCTGCTGGAAATTGTGGAAACAAGTTTTAGATGCTATCTTGAGCTGAATGCAATAAGG
>NW_025172335.1:0-1835 GCF_004010195.1 Chiloscyllium plagiosum | reverse complement strand
GGCCCAACTCTACTCAGGCGGGTGCAACACCGGGCCTCCCCTCAGAAAACGAGGTCAGAGACCACTTTGTGTCTAGTGACCACAACTGTCTTCATTTAACAATGTTATGGATAAAGGTCAGACAGGTCCACAGATTAAGGTGGGAAACTGGAGCAGGGCCAGGTTTGGGGCCATTAGGAAGGATCAAGCAGAGGTTGATCGGGTGAATTAAAAATCACACAACACCAGATTATAATCCAACAGGTTTATTTTGAAGCACTAGGTTTCAAAGTGCAGGTGATCATCCTAAAAGATGAAAGGCATAATCTAAATGTGTTTGATATTACATTTCAAGACACTGCTATCCTGTTGCTATACATTTTGTGCCTTATGATTGTGCTGCACAACCACCTGATGAAGTAGTGCTCCGAGAGCTAGTGCCTCCAAATAAACCTGCTGGACTGGAAGCTGGTGTTGTGTGATTTTTAACATTGTCCATCCAAGCCCAACACCGGCTCCTCCATATCATGCTACCATTAACTGGGTGAATCTGTTTGAAGGAAATGGAATGACTTGCAGACAGGAGGCTTTTAAAAGTGTGATATTAAGAATCCAGAACCAGTATGTCCCTGTTAGAGTGATGGGGAAAGCGGGCAGGTTTAGGGATTCATGGCTGATGAGTGATATTGAGGTTCTGGTCTGGAAAATGAAGATGGTATACATTGGAGTTAAGCTTTCCAAATCTATCTCACCTACCTCACCAGACTGCTTGGCACAATCAATCTGTGAAGACCCAACAATTCTCTCAGGTCCCTGCAGCATTCCGATCTGTAGAACCCGCTCCAATGCCTGTGACTCTCCCAATCCAGTTCCTATAAGACTCTCTATTTATGTGATATCCTCCTATCGCCGGCACCCACCCTCTCGATGCAAGCTCCTGCAGTCTCTCCATACATCGACCCATCTCTATAACCTTCTCCACCTCTTACACCCCTGTCGGTGTAAACTGCACCCTCCCCTACAACCCTTTCCACTTAGACCAAACTGTAGGAGGTTACTAAAGCTCCCTTATCTGTGAAACTGTCTCCAACCAAAATTGCCCTTGTTATCTCCTGGAAAAACTATCGTCCATGTCTAAATAAGCTGTAGAATGTTAGACTTCCTGTATCTGTAAACATCTACTGTCACCACGACCTCCATATGTCTGTTTGTTCTTCCCGTCTGTACAACCGTCTTTATATCTGTCATCACCTCCGTTCCCTAAACCATCCCTGTCTGTGTAAACCACCCCAACCTAACAACATCCTTATCCCTGTAAAGTGCTCCACCTCACCCAATCTCCTTTGCTCCGTGAAACCCCTCCAGCTCTCCACATCTCTGCAAGGTCCTGCAGTTCCACAAAACATCCCTCTATGTGGAACTTCCACCAGAGACCACTACCCACCATATTTCTAATCCCCTGCTGATCCCCCTATCTCTGTTCCCATCTTCAGTCCCAACAACCCTACTTCGATGTACAACATCATCAAGTCCCTGCAATCCTCCCAATCTGAGGAACCTCCAGCAGACCTTGTAACTCTCTCATGATCTCTGACTGCCTACAGTGATTTGAAACTTCTGCAATTTGATAAAACCTCCAGTCTCCATGCGCCTGCCGATCATGGTGAACTGTTCCAAACCTCTCAACCCTCCCTGCCTGTGTTGATCATCAAGTTGATACAACTCGTCTCATGTCTGTAGTGCCCTGCAGACCCTACAATCCTCCCCGTTTTTGTGCATGCTGCCTATGACTATTACTGTCCCTATCTGTGTAACTGCCTCCAGTTACTACAACCCCTTTGCTGTGTAGCCCCCAT
>NW_025172334.1:0-1835 GCF_004010195.1 Chiloscyllium plagiosum | reverse complement strand
TTCAGTTTCTAATCATGCCATTTTAACACTCTGGTCTTCCACACGAGTTCTCATGACTGCAGCAAATCAATGTTTGAACTCCTCCAAAGTAAGAATCTCTCTAAGAGTGTCATAGGTTGCTTTGATTTTAATCCCCTCATCCCCTTTCAAAATTACTTTGTTTGAATCTTTCAAACTCAATGTACATTTAACCAGGCATTTTTTTTTTCAGATTCCTGAAACACTGTAGGCTTCTGGCACAAGCTCATATACACTTCAGATGGCTTTCTTCACCTCCTCATACTGGCCAGATACCTCCTCCGATAGGGATGCAAATACCTCACTCCTTACACCGACCAGCTTTGTTTGGCTCAACTAAATCCACTAGGTCAGTGGCCAATGCATCCGTTTAGCCACTTCCACTTACTGCATCCTTCTCATCAAATTTAGACAATGCCTGGATGTATTTAAACAGATCCCTATCAGACCTTTGGCTACTATAGAGTTGCTCACCCTCACTATCGTCCTCATTCAGCCTCCCGTCTAACTTCATCTCCACCCTGCTAAGTCGACTTGCCTAATTGCTATTTTTTGAAGTTGAATCTCTCTCTCTTCCTGATTTTCTTCTTTCTTTTTCTGTGTTTCTTCTTTCCTCTCCTTTTTTAAAATTCCACTTAAAATCAAATTTCAAATTGTTTTAATTCCTTTTTGTGTTCAAGCTGCCTCATCTGCAATTGAATTCCAGCCTTTTCCAAAGATTCTGATGGTGTTTTCACCAAAATTCAAATGCCAAGCTATAGCTGTAATCATCTCCTTTTCTCACAGACAAACACAATCCCAACTCTAGGTGTCTGCCAATTATTAAATCTTTGCCTTGCTCACCTTTTGTAAAATCTCCAACTTCACTTATTTCACACCCAGAGAACTCTTACAGACGGAAAGAACCATTACTACACAAAGCACTGTTCAAACCAACCGAATTCAACACTCCGAACAAAAAGCACTAACAACTTCAAAACGCCGCCTTTGAGCCCAACAATCTCCCTATGCACATCCTCCATCTCCCCACGTGGATTTCCTCTGGGTGCTCAGTTTTCCTCCCACAGCCCAAGGATGTGCAGGTTAGGTGTATTGGCCATGTTAAATTGTCTATACTGTTCAGTGATGTGGAGGTTAGGCGCATTAGTCATGGTAAGTATGGAATAATAGGATAGGGGAATGGGTCTGGGTGGGTTACTCTTTGGTGGATTGGTGTGGACTTGTTGGGACAAATGGCCTGATTCCACACTATAGAGATTCTGAAACTGAGCCCAATTTAGAATTATCGATTTCGAAACGGACAAGAGTCCCCACTTTACTATGGACTAGACCAGACTGATTTAAAATGCTTTAAGATGGCAGCCTGGACGCCAACTTTGTCTTATAGTAAAGGTCGATGTGAAATAGATGTTTCAGATATGATTCAGCTGGTCAACCACTCAACTTAAAGCAAAACACAATTTATTTAAACACTCTAATAAATATACTTGCAGAAAGAAGAGGTACGTAGAATAACTTAACTACTGGAAATCTTAACAGAATAGTAGACATAGTACCTTCCACTAATGAACTATTCCAATGTACGATCATCCCAGAATCTCTTCCCTTCGCAAAAAGACACACCCAAGGCCAGTCAGCCATGCATGCAGTTCTCCAATCCAGGACGAAAAAGCATCAAGACAGACTTCAGAGAGAATAGCAGCTCGGGATCATTTACTGAAGCATTCAACCCTGCTCCCACCCCAAGAACCTGGTGATTGTTACAGCTCAGAAAATCTGGGAAACCTGATCTGAGCGAACTGACCATTGTTATCACT
>NW_025172333.1:0-1835 GCF_004010195.1 Chiloscyllium plagiosum | reverse complement strand
AGACATAGGGATATACAGCACAAAATAGACTTTCACACACATACATCCATGGGGGTGAATTTGTATTTGCAGAATTTTATTTGCAGAGACATTGTGCATTTTTTGAAAAAAATAAAATCTGCAGGCTGTTCAATCCATGTAATATTTTGTAAATTCCACTTTGGAAATAGAACCAGTCTGACTCAAGATTGTGATGCAGACAGACTCTGACTTCACACTTTTAATGCATTGTCAGAGCTGAGATGTCACATTTTGTTCCAAAACCTTGTTATCTCAAGAAGATGTCTTTCAGGAAATTCCGCTATTTTCAAATGAATGATATGAGCAGCTCATACTAAAAAATGAAAGACTTAACAATCCAGGGTTTTTCAGTATATCATTTCAGTACACTGTAATGTTTTTCCATCCATTCTCTGCCTTATGATTTTATACTCCACAATCACCTGATGAAGGAGCCATGCCCCGAGCGTTCGTCATAGAGACATAAAGGTGTACAGCACGGAAACAGACCCTTCGGTCCAACCCATCCATGCCGAGCAGATATCCCAACCCAATCTAATTCCCCCTGGCAGCACCCAGGCCATATCCCTCCAAACCCTTCCTATTCATATACCCAACCAAATGCCTCTTAAACATTGCAATTGTACCCACCTCCACCACTTCCTCTGGCAGTTCATTCCATACCTGCACAACCCTCTGCATGAAAAGTTGTCCCTTAGGTCCCTTTCAAATCTTTCCCTTCCCACCTTAAACCTATGCCTCTAGTTTTCGACTCCACCACCCTGGGGGGAAAAGACCTAGGCTATTTGCCCTAACTATGCCACTCATGATTTTATAAACCTCTCTACGGTCACCCCTCAGGCTCTGATGCTCCAGGGGTAAAATAAATGCCCCAGCCCCTCTCTGTCTGTGTAACTGGTTAAAGCTCCTTCCCATTGTCAGCTCACTGGGACACATACACTCATTCTGTGTAACCAGTTAAAGCTCAGTTCACTGGTAGTTCCTCTTTGAAGCAGGTCGAATGGATTTCTCTTTCCAGATTCAACCCCCAATGAGATTGAGTGACCCTGTCAGATCTTGTATTGGACTTTCTTCCAAGATTTCTGTCTGCAGATCCTCCCCTTCTGATACCCTGTTAGCAAAGTTGAAACAAATCATCACTGTCTGTACCGAGTAGAAACTCTGATTATATTGTATGTGTCTGTGTGTTTAAAGTACGAACCCAGGAACATACAAATGGTATTATTGATTTAAAATACACGGGAGACATGAGGAAGGAGATGTCAGGACCTGGCACTCTCTGAACCCTAACAGGATGTTCCAAGTGGTTCATTTCAAAATGAAGTAGATGGCCATAGAGTTGTACAGCACAGAAACAGTCCATCTCGTCCATGCTGACTAGATATCTGAAATTAATCTATCCTATTTACCAGCACTTGGCCCATATCCCTCTAAACCCTACCCATTCACGTACCATCCAGGTGCCTTTTAAAAGTTGTATTTGTGCCAGCCTCCACCATTTCCTCCCGCAGCTCATTGCACGCACGCACCACCCTCTGTGTGAAAAAGTACAAATCTATGCCTTCCTCATTCCCCGTTTTACCTGTTCTGATACCCTCGGGGATCTCTGAACTTGGACAGTAAGGTCCCTTTGTTCCTGAGCACTCTGTAGGGATCTATTATTTATTGCTTACTTCCTTCCCTATTAAGGTGAGGTGTTGTCCCTCCAATTTGCGGTTTGATTTGATTTGGCAGTAGAGGAGGCCAAAGATGGTAATGTCAGAAAGGGGGTGGGAAGGGGAATTGAAATGGGTGGTGACTGGGAACTCTGGTCA
>NW_025172332.1:0-1835 GCF_004010195.1 Chiloscyllium plagiosum | reverse complement strand
ATATCAGTAAGAGACAGCGCTGAAGATGGTATATTTAAGTAAGAGACGGTGCTGAAGATGCTACATGTAAGATCGCCATGCTTCAATCATTTCGATTCGAATTTAACTCTATAAAAAGGGGCAAACTCTCAATTCAACTTCTTGATTTGTTCACATGCAATCAGGTTCTGAAAAAGGATGTTCAAAGTAAATGAGTCAGAATTGCAGCAAAATGCAATGAAATGAAACAACCATAGCTGGTGTTTTGGCACTTGCATGCATGATAACTGCTTAGTATGACTTCTCAAACACGTTAATTTGTTCTGAATATCACACATTGTTAGGTGACACACGATTCT
The DNA here is from genome assembly GCF_004010195.1 of Chiloscyllium plagiosum. Taxonomy (NCBI): domain Eukaryota; kingdom Metazoa; phylum Chordata; class Chondrichthyes; order Orectolobiformes; family Hemiscylliidae; genus Chiloscyllium; species Chiloscyllium plagiosum. Next base: position 1,497 of record NW_025172332.1, on the reverse strand, counting down.
GGGGTATGACTGCACTACACCATGCAGAGTTACAGTAATGGGAGTGAAGGGTGTGAAGTGTGTCTAAGCGTTGCTTTGACCACCTCCAACAAACTGGGATCAGTTAGTGAACAGCAGAGGCATGGACCTAGTTCCCACCCACTGCACTTGTCCAATCATGGAGCACACCTTGGGAGTTTTGTTTTCATTTAACAGATGAAGTGTGGTTATATTGCTGAAAACACAAGCATTAAGTGTTAGCAAGACAAGCACTATGCTAATAAGATAAGACTGTTTGAAATTCTGGTTTTACCTCGCAATTTTGGGGCTAATTAATGATTACTATGATTTAATTGTGCCTGCAAGTCTTGCAGTCAAGTGCTGATTATAAGCAATTATCATGGAGTCACTCGTATTGTCTCCATACAACTATTTCACCTGAAGGTGGGTAAAGTGCTGTTTTGAGAACACTGCAGGATGTTCTCAAAATGACTTGGGGACTGGGGAAGAGCGCTCACAGGGTTTCTGATGCAATCCTGGAGGTCCCGTTGGAGAATGCACAAAAACGAGGCCATGGGGAAAGGGGGCAGAGAGGCAGGTAATGCAGCAGATATGGAAGGAGACTGACTGTGAGGTAACCAAGCAGGAGTTTTGCCCAAGTCATGGCTCCAGTGACAGAAGAACGTTAACAGCTTGATACAAGTCATGGAATTAAGCCTTAACCTGACAAATGCAGCTCTCAATAACAGCACCACAACCAGCATCACGGCTACAACATCTGGCCATCCACTAATATTCACAAAATCCACACACATCTGCAGTCTTCACAAGCACTATTCACAAATTACAAACATTTCACAGATGCTGAACCGTGTCAGACTCACACACCTACCAAGAACACTTTTCACAATCACTGTCGAGAGTGCGGTGCTGGAAGAGTACAGCAGGTCAGGCAGCATCTGAGGAACAGGAGAATCGACGTTTCAGGTATAATTCATCAGGAATTATGATGAATGGCTCTTGCCCAAAATGTCGATTCTCCTGCTCCTCGGATGCTGCCTGACCTGAGCTTTTCCAGCAACACACTCTCGACTCTGATCTCCAGCATCTGCAGTCCTCACTTTCTCCTTTTTAATAATCACTGCCCTTTGTCAGGGCAAAGTAGAACATAACAGGCACTAGCAGCAAATGGCCAGCAAGGGAAGGCATGGCTGGGTGAGATCACTCCCATTGAGAAGGAGCTGATTGGGAGATGAACGGTTGATTCCATGGCTGTAGACAGAACACAGGACAGATTGTCTAGATAAATATCATCCTTCCAGTTTTCTTAACAGCTTCATAATGATTCCATGATTGTTAATTCCCCAAATCTATCCTCACAAACTCAGGAGAATAGGCGAAAGTGGGTACTGCAGATGCTAGAGTCAAGATTAGAGTGGTGCTGGAAAAGGTGTTGGGCTTTTGTCCAAAACATCAATTTTCCTGCTCCATGGATGCTGCCTGACCTGCTGTGCTTTT
>NW_025172331.1:0-1835 GCF_004010195.1 Chiloscyllium plagiosum | reverse complement strand
TAGTGATGCAATAAGTTTGAGGGTATCACTGTGTTAATGACACTGTAACAGTGAGGGGATCAGGGAGATAGTGACGCAGTAAGTGTGACGGTATCAGGGTGATAGTGACTCAGTACGTGTGATGGGATCAGGTTGATAGTAACGCAGTAAGTGTGATGGGATCAGGGAGATAGTGACGCAGTCAGTGTGATGGGATCAGGGTGATAGTGACGCAGTAAGCGTGAGAGCATCTGGGCGATAGTGACGCAGTAAGTGTGAGGAGATCAGGGTGATAGTGACGCAGCAAGTGTGACAGTATCAGTGTGATAGTGACACAGTAAGTGTGATGGGATCAGGGTAATATTGACGCAGTAAGCGTAGGGGATCAGGGAGATAGTGACGCAGTAAGTTTGAGGGTGTCAGTGTGATAGTGACGCAATAAGTGTGATGGGATCAGGGTGAGAGTGACGCAGTAAGTGTGAGGCGACCATGGTGATAGTGACGCACTAAGTGTGAGGGGATCAGGGAGATAGAGACGCAATAAGTTTGAGGGTGTCAGTGTGATAGTGACGCAGTAAGTGTGAGGGGTTCAGGGTGATAGTCACACAGTAAGTGTGAGGGGATCAGGGAGATAGTGGTGCAGTAAGTGTGAGGGGTCAGGGTGATAGTCACACAGTAAGTGTGAGCGGATCAGGGAGATAGTGATGCAGTAAGTGTGTTGGGTCAGGGTGAAAGTGACGCGCTAAGTTTGAGGGGATCAGGGTGATAGTGACGCAGTATGTGTGATGGGGTCAGAGTGATAGTGACGCAGCAAGTGCGATGGGGTCAGAGTGATAGTGACGCAGGAAATATGAGGGGTCAGGGTGAAAGTGACGCGGTAAGTTTGAGGGGATCAGGGTGATAGTGACGCAGTAAGTGTGAGGGTATCACTGTGATAATGACACTGTAACAGTCAGGGGATCAGGGTGGTAGTGAGACCATAAGTGTGAGGGGATCAGGCTGAGAGTGACATGGTAAGTGTGAGGGAGTCAGGGTGATAGTGAGGCAGTAAGTGTGAGGGGATCAGGGTGATTGTGATACAGTGAGTCTGAGGGGATCAGGGTAATATTGATGCAGTACATATGAGGGGGTCAGTGTGGTAGTGACGCAGTAAGTGTGATGGGGTCAGGGTGATAGTGATGCAGTAAGTGTGAGGGGTCAGGATGATAGTGACAGAGCAAGTGTGATAGGGTCAGGATGATAGTGATGCTGTAAGTGTGACTGTATCAGGGAGATAGTGACACAGTACGTATGAGGGGATCAGGGTGATAGTGATGCAGTAAATGTGAGGGGTCTGAGTGATAGTGACACAGTAAGCGTGATGGGGTCAGAGTGATAGTGAGGCAGTAAGTGTGAGGGGTTCAGATTGATAGTTACGCAGTACGTGTGAGGGGGTCAGGGTGATTGTGACGCAGTGTGATCGGGTCAGGGTGATAGTGACGCTGTAAATGTGACTGTATCAGGGAGATAGTGACACAGTACATGTGAGGGGATTAGGGTGATAGTGATGCAGTAAATGTGAGGGGTCAGAGTGATAGTGACACAGTAAGCGTGATGGGTCACGGTGATAGTGAGGCAGTAAGTGTGAGGGGATCAGGGCGATAGTGATGCAGTAAGTGTGAGGTGGTAAGGGTGATAGTGATGCAGTAAGTGTGATAAGGTCAGGGTGATAGTGATGCAGTATGTGTGATAGGGTCAGGATGATAGTGATGCAGTAAGTGTGTGGTAGTCATGGTGATGCAGTAAGTTTGATGAGGTCAGGGGGATAGTGACCGCAGTAAGTTTGATGGGGTCAGATTGATAGCGATGCCGTAAGT
>NW_025172330.1:0-1835 GCF_004010195.1 Chiloscyllium plagiosum | reverse complement strand
ACAGGTCACAGTGACACTGACCCAGGGACGATCGCACTCACTCACAGGTCACAGTGACGCTGACCCAGGGGTGATCTCACTCACAGATCACAGTGACACTGACCCAGGGGCGATCTCACTCACTCACAGGTCACAGTGACACTGACCCAGGGGCGATCTCAGTCATAGGTCATCGTGTATCACTCGTGTCAGCTGGGTGTGACCTATCCAAGCCGTAGTGACAGTCTCCTCCCCGGGTAGGAACTTGCAAATTCTCACCTCAGGACCATACAAGCCGCACACTGAGAGCCATTGCTTTGTCTTGTGTCCCTTTGTCAGTTTGTTAATCTGTGAGTCCGAGGGCCAGTGGTCAGCATGGAGCAGATAGACTATTTATTCCTGATCTGGCTGCTCTCTCGCCTATGGTCCGGCCTGACATCTGCTGTGAGCAGCTGAGCTCCTGAGCGAGCGGTGAATAGAGGACGCTGGGGCTGGTGACAGTCTCTTTGTCTCCCTTTCATCTGAAGGTATTCAATATCACTAACTAGAACCGTTCCTCCCGCCTGCTCAGAGTGTCTGCCTGACACTGAATCAAACACAGGACATCAGCTGGATGCCTGCGCTGTGCTGATGGCAGTAAATAAACTCTCCAGTCCCTACAAACCCCAGCAGATGTGACAGCAGCAGAATGAAACCCTGCTGTCCTGTGTCAGTCCTGTATGCCTCACTGATTTAACACCAGCTCCCGAAAGCCCTTTTCATGTCCCTGGGCAGAGCAATAAACAGTCAAGGCAGCAAAGAGTCCAACATGGGTTACAGCCATAGCTGTGGGAATGAGAATCCTCAGGATGAGGATAGATTGACAACGTTGGAGGGAAGGTGGCTGAGAGCAGAGGTTTTCAAAATCCTGAGCAGGGGCTGGACACAATAAGCAGGAAGAAGCTGTTCCTGATTGCAAAAGGGAACAAGGATGACAGGACACTCTCCATTTAAAATGACCCCCAAATAAAACAAGGGTGAGTCACAGAGGTGTAAGGAGTTATTGTCAGAGGCTGAACAGGCTGGGGCTGTTTTCCCTGGAGTGTCAGAGGCTGAGGGGTGACCTTATAGAGGTTTACAAAATTATGAGGGGCATGGATAGGATAAACAGACAAAGTCTTTTCTCCAGGGTGGGGGAGTCCAGAACTCAAGGGCATAGGTTTAGGGTGAGAGGGGCAAGATTTAAAAGGGATCTGAGGGCTAACGTTTTTCACACAGAGGGTGGTACATGTGTGGAATGAGCTGCCAGAGGAAGTGGTGGAGGCTGGTACAATTACAACATTTAAAAGGCATCTTGATGGGTATATGAATAGGAAGGGTTTGGAGGGATATGGGCTGGCAGCTGGGACTGGATGTGATCCAGGAGGGAGACGGAACATTTGCAAGAAAATCAAGCAGCTTGGTGAATCGAGCAACAAGTGAAGCACAGGTCAATAGCACCACTTTACCGAATTCAACAAGCCTTCTTTCCGATTTCTCCTCATCTCACACCTACTTATTTCCAAGTCCTTTTAATCCTTTATTTCAGGCATAGGACAGTCAGCACACTATCTATTCTGTCTCCCAGTCAATGGTTGGAGGCAGCAGCTGGTAGATAAATAGTGAGTGAGAATAGCGATATCTTCCAATACTTTGTTACTGCTCTGAAAGGAGATAGAGGATGTTGTCTCTAAGATCTGGAAGCCTTCAGTGTATTGTTCACACACGGACTGCCCAGTACCCACCCAGTACCCACCCAGTACCTGCCCAGGAGCCAATCAGGGTGACCACAGGTTAGGTCACATGATTTGTTCTTTGCATAAATCAACAAGGGTGAC
>NW_025172329.1:0-1834 GCF_004010195.1 Chiloscyllium plagiosum | reverse complement strand
ACATTCTCAGGTAGATGCCAGTGTTACAACAGTAACACTGGCATCTACCACATGCTCAGGGAACCACATGCTCAGGGAGCAGCAAGTTCTGCAGCACATGTCTTCAGTATTTCCAGAGTGTTGTCAGGGCCTGTAGGCTTTGCAATGTCCAGTCCTCCCAATGTTTCTTGATTTCATATGAAGCAAATCGAATCAGTTGAAGCAATGTATCGGTAATGTTGGGGGCCACTGGAGGTGGCTGAGATAAATTATCCACGCAGCACTTCTAGCTGAAGGTGTGCTGGTCTCTTCCATCATTAAGAATGGGGATATTTGTGGAGACTCCTCCTTCAGCCAGTTGTTCAACCGTCCACCACCATTCACGACTGTATGTAGCAGGCATGCAGAGCTTAGAGCAGATACATTGGTTGTGGGGTCACTTTGCTAATTCACTTGTTTCTTCTGCTTTTTGCTGTGCAAATAGCCCTGGTTGGAAGCTTCATCAGTTTGATACTTGAATTTCAAGTATACCTGGTTTTGCTCCTGTTTCTCTCTATTGAAACGGAATTGATTACCTGGCTTGGTTGGGGTGAAATGGGGGATATGTCAGACTATGAAATTGCAGAATGTGCTGGAGTACAATCCTGCTACTGCTGATGGCCTACAGCTCTTCAAGAATCGAGAGTGTGGTTCTAGAAACGCACAGCATGTCAGGGAGCATCCAAGGAGCAAGATAATTGACGTTTTGGGCATATGCCTTTCAATAGGAATGAGGCTTTATGCCCAAAATGTCGGTTATCATGCTGTTTAGATGCTGCCTAACGTGCTGTGTTTTTCCAGCACCACACTCTCGACTCTGATCCCCAGCATCTGCAGTCCTCACTTTCCCTATCTCTTCAAGGATGTCCAGCCTTGATTTGCTAGATCTGTTTGAAGTATGAGTTGAAGAGATTGATACTAGATAGAGCAGGAGAATCAACATTTCAGATGCAAGCCCATTATTAGGAATATGATGTTCTATTTAGCACAGTGAAAACACAATGGAAGCTATTGTCATTGTGAAGACGGGATTTTGTCTCCACAAATACTGTGCGTTGGTCTCTCTCTTACCATACCATCAGGGATAGGTGCATCTGCAGCTGATAGATTGATTAGGATGAGGTCCTGTATGTTTTTCTGACCTCACCATCTGTCGCACACCCAGTTTAGGAGCTATGTCCTTTAGGACCCCACCAGCTCGATCAGTAGTACTGTTGCTGAGCCACCTCAGGAATAAGCATTGAAGTGCCCCACCCAGCGTATGTTTTGTGCCCTTACCATCTTCAGTGCTTCCTCTAAATATTCTTCAACATGGATGAATATCAATTTTTCTTCTTTTTGTTAACTCACCTGTGAGATAAAAGCATCACTGGCAGGGCCGATATATGTTGCCCATTTATACTTGTCCATCGATAAGTTGGTATTGAGCTGCATTTTTGAACCAGTGCTGTCCATGAACTGCAGGTAGACCACAATGCCATTTTGGGAGGGAATTTCAGGAATCTGACCCAACAACAATAAAAGAATGATGTAACATTACCAAATCATAATGATGAGCCGCTTGGAGTAACTTTTAGATGTTGCAGTGACCATGTATTTGCTGCCCTTCTGGACTGAAGTGGTATTTCGTTGGGACTATACAATCTCAGTGCCTTTGGTGAATTTCTGCTCATTGCTGCTACTGGAGTGTCTGAACTTTTGTAGATGTAGTCCATCAATAAGCTGATTTCTCGTTGATGGTGTCAAGCTTCTTGAATGTTGCTGGAGCTGCACACATTCAGGCAAATGGGGAGTATTCCATCACACTTTTGATCTC
>NW_025172328.1:0-1834 GCF_004010195.1 Chiloscyllium plagiosum | reverse complement strand
TGTTCAAACAAGGGTTGCAGATGCTGGAAACCATATTCTAGATTAGAATGGTGCTGGAAAAGCACAGCAGTTCGGGCAGCATCCGAGGTGCAGGAAAAGCGCCGTTTCGGGCAAAAGCCCTTCATCAAGAGTAGAGGCAGAGTGCCTGCAAGGTGGAGGGATAAATGAGAGGAGGGTTGGGGGTGGGGCGAAATTTAGCATAGAGTACAATAGGTGAATGAGGGTGGGAATGGAGGTGATAGGGCAGGGAGGAGGGTGGAGTGGATAGGTGGAAAGAAAGATAGGCAGGTAGGACAAGTCATGAGGACGGCGCTGAGCTGGAAGTTTGGAGCTGGGGTGAGGGGGGAAGGGGAAATGAGGAAACTGGTGAAGTCCACATTGATGCCCTGTGGTTGAAGTGTTCAGAGGCGGAAGATTAGGCGTTCTTCCTCCAGGCATCGGGCAGTGAGAGAGTGGCGGTGTAGGAGGCCCAAGACCTCCATGTCCTCGGCTGAGTGGGAGGGAGAGTTGAAATGTTGGGCGACAGGGCAGTGTTGTTGATTGGTGCGGGTGTCCCACATGAGATCCCTAAAGCGCTCTGCGAGGAGGCGTCCAGTCTCCCCAATGTAGAGTAGACGCATTGGGAGCAACGGATACAATAAATGATATTGGTGGATGTTCAGGTAAAATTTTGATTTTACCTTTGTGGAAGGCTCCTTTGGGACCTTGGCTGGAGGTGAGGGAGGAGGTGTGGGTGCAGGTTTTGCAATTCCTGCAGTGGCAGAGGAAGGTGCCAGGATGGGATGGTGGGTTGTAGGGGGGCGTGGACCTGACCAGGTAGTCATGGAGGGAATGGTCTTTTGTGAAGGCGGAAAAGGGTGGGGAGGGAAATATATCTCTGGTGCTGGGGTCCGTTTGGAGGTGTCGGAAATGTCGGCGGATGATTTTGTTTATGCGATCGTTGGTAGGATGGAAGGTGAGCACCAGGGCGTTCTGTCCTTGTTACGGTTGGAGGGGTGGGGTTTGAGGGCGGAGGTGTGGGATGTGGATGAGATGCGTTGGAAGGCATCTTTACCCACGTGGGAAGAGAAATTGCTGTCTCCAAAGAAGGAGGCCACCTGGTGTGTTCCGTGGTGGAACTGGTCCTCATGGCAGCAGATACGGTGGAGGCGGAGGAATTGGGAATATGAGATTGAAGTTTTGCAGAAGGTAGGGTGGGAAGAGATGTGATCCAGGTAGCTGCGGGAGTTGGTGGGTTTGTAAAAATTGTCAGTGTCAAGTCGGTCGTCATTAATGGAGATAGAGAGGTCCAGAAAGGGGAATGAGGTGTCAGAGATGCTCCAGGCAAACTTAATGGCAGGATGGAATGTGTTGGTGAAGTTGGTGAATTTGTCAAACTCCTTGTGGGAGCACGAGGTGGCACCAATGCAGTCATAAATATAGCGGAGGAAGAGGTGGGGAGTGATGCCGGTGTAATTACGGAAGATGGACTTTTCTACATAGCCAACAGAGACAGGCACAGCTGCGGCCCATGTGGGTGAACATGGCTACCCCTTTGGTCTGGAGGAAGTGGGAGGATTCGAAGGAAAAATTGTTGAGGGTGAGAACCAGTTCAGCCAAACGAATGAGAGTGTCGGTGGAAGGGTGTTGTTGGGGACGTCGGGAAAGGATGAAACGGAGGGCTTGGAGGCCATGGTCATGGCGGGTGGAGGTGTAGAGGGATTGGACACCCATGGTGAAGATGAAGCTTTTTGGGGCCGAGGAAAGGGATGTCTTGGAGGAGTTGCAGAGCGTGGGTGGAGTCCCAAACGTATGTGGGGATTTCCTAGACTAGGGGAGATAGGACAGTGCCGAT
>NW_025172327.1:0-1834 GCF_004010195.1 Chiloscyllium plagiosum | reverse complement strand
ATATACACCGGGACAGCTGTTCACTACAATATACTCCGGGACAGCTGTTTACTACAATATGCACCGGGACAGCTGTTCTCTACAATATACACCGGGACAGCTGTTTACTACAATATGCACCGGGACAGCTGTTCTCTCCAGCATAAACCAGGACAGCTGTTCACTACAATATACACCGGGACAGCTGTTCACTACGATATACACCGGGACAAGTGTTCTCTACAACATACACCAGGACAGCTCGTCACTACAATATACACCGGGACAGCTGTTCACTACGATATACACCGGGACAGCTGTTCTCCACAACTAACACCAGGACAGCTGTTCTCGGCAACAAACACCAGGACAGCTGTTCACTACAATATATACCGGGACAGCTGTTCACTACGATATACACCGGGACAGCTGTTCACTACAATATACACCGGGACAGCTGTTCACTACAATAAACACCGGGACAGCTGTTCTCTACAACATACACCAGGACAGCTGTTCTCTACAACATACACCAGGACAGCTGTTCACTACACTATACACCGGGACAGCTGTTCACTATGATATACTCCGGGACAGCTGTTCTCTACAACTAACACCAGGACAGCTGTTCTCTGCAACAAACACCAGGACAGCTGTTCACTACAATATACACCGGGACAGCTGTTCACTACGATATACACCGGGACAGCTGATCGCTACAATATACACTGGGAGAGCTGTTCACTACGATATACACCAGGACAGCTGTTCTCTGCAAGTAACACCAGGACAGCTGTTCTATCCAACAAACACCAGGACAGCTGTTCACTACAATATACACCGGGAAAGCTGTTTACTACAATATACACCGGGACAGCTGTTCACTACAATATACACCGGGACAGCTGTTCACTACAATATACACCGGGAAGCTGTTCCATAATACATACTCCACGACAGCTGTTCTCTACAATATACACCGGTACAGCTGTTCTCTACAATATACACCGGGACAGCTATTCACTACGATATACACCGGGACAGCTGTTCACTACAATATACACCGGGACAGCTATTCACTACAATATACACCGGGACAGCTGTTCTCTACAACATACACCAGGACAGCTGTTCACTGCGATATACACCGGGACATCTGTTCACAACAGCATACACCGGGACAGCTGTTCTCTACAACATACACCAGGACAGCCGTTCACGACAATATACACCAGGACAGCTGCTCCCTAAAATAATCACCGGGACAGCTGTTCTCTACAACATACACCGGGACAGCTATTCTCTACAACATACACCAGGACAGCTGTTCACTACAATATACACCGGGACAGCTGTTCACTACGATATACTCCGGGACAACTGTTCTCTACAACATACACCAGGACAGCTGTTCACTACAATATACACCGGGACAACTGTTCTTTACAACATACACCAGGTCAGCCGTTCACTACAATATACACCAGGACAGCTGTTCACTACAATATACACCAGGACAGCTGTTCACTACGATATACACCGGGACAACTGTTCTCTACATCATACACCAGGACAGCTGTTCACTACAATATACACCAGGACAGCTGTTCACTACAGTATACACCGGGACAGCTGTTCACTACAATATACACCAGGACAGCCGTTCACTACGATATACACCGGGACAAGTGTTCTCTACAACATACACCACGACAGCTGTTCTCTACAATATACACCAGGACAGCTGTTCACTACAATATACACCGGGACAGCTGTTCACTACAATATACACCGGGAGAGCTGTTCACTACGATATATATCAGGACAACTGTTCTCTACAACATACACCAGGACA
>NW_025172326.1:0-1834 GCF_004010195.1 Chiloscyllium plagiosum | reverse complement strand
TATTTTACGAGAGAGTGACAGGGACAGATTGATGACTACATTCAGACATTCACATAGTATAAACTGACAGGTATAGATTGATAACTGAACTCATATCCACATAGTAGAAACTGGCAGAGACTGATTGATAATACATTTTAAATAAATAGGATCAGTCCCTATGTGCTTCACTGATGGGGATGTGTGAGTTTACTTATCAATATATACCCGTCAGTTTCTGTCGTTGTGAATGCGTGAATTTACTTAACAATCTTTCCCGAACAGTTTCTGCTGTGTATCTGACAGTGTAGTTATCAACCTGAACCTGTCAGTTTCAGCTTTGAGAACGGGTGTGTCATTCTCAGTATCTCCCTGCCAGTTTCTGCTGTATGAATATTAAATGCAGTTATCAATTTGTACCTGTCAATATCTTCTGTGTGAATGTAGATATTGATCTCCACCTGTCAGTTTTAGCTATAATCAATTTCTCAGTGCAATTATCAAACAGTACCTGTCAGGTTTTGCTATTTGACACCAGAGTGTCATTGTCAATCTGTTTCTACTACATCAGTTTGAGAGAGTCAACACCAATCTGTCCCTGTCAATATGTGGAAGATTAGATTAGATTAGATTACATTACAGTGTGGAAACAGGCCCTTCGGCCCAACAAGTCCACACCGACCCGCCGAAGCGAAACCCACCCATACCCCTACATTTACCCCTTACCTAACACTACGGGCAATTTAGCATGGCCAATTCACCTGACCCTGCACATCTTTTGGACTGTGGGAGGAAACCGGAGCACCCGGAGGAAACCCACGCAGACACGGGGAGAACGTGCAAACTCCACACAGTCAGTCGCCTGAGGCGGGAATTGAACCCGGGTCTCAGGCGCTGTGAGGCAGCAGTGCTAACCACTGTGCCACCGTGCCGCCCACTAAAAGAAAAAGCAACACAAACATCTTTAAAGATGTGACTAGTACAGTTATCATTCTCTACCTGTCAATTTCTTCTTTGTCAAAGTGAGAGTGTAATTATCAAGCTGTACCTTTCAGACTCTGCTGTGTGAATACATAAATATAGTTATCAATCTATAGCTGTCAGTTTCTGCTCGGTGAATATGTCTGTGTAATTGTCAATTCCTGCCATTTTATGCTATGTGTATGTGTGAGCTGAGCTTTCATCTGTCACTATCAATTTCTGCTTTGTGAAGAAGAGAGTTTAGTTATCAATCCTTCCTGTCAGGTGCTGTAATGTCAGGGTTTGAATATTTATTCATCTTTTCCTGTCAGGTTGTGTGACTGTAGCTATCAACCTGTACCTCTCAGATTCTGTGACATGTGAGCGTAGTTATCCACTTGATTTGATCTGCTTTATTATTGTCACATGTACAGAGATACAATGAAAAGTATTGTTTTGAGTGCCTTACAGGCAGATTATATCATACAAAGTGCATTAGAGCAATAGAACAGAATCTGGACACAGTGTTAATGGTACAAAGAGAGAGAATAACATTAAAATTTGAGAGGTCCATTCAAAAGTCTAATAACAGCACAGAATCAGTTCTTGAAACTGTTGGACGGTATATTCAAACTTCGGTATTTTCTACCTGACAGATCAGGGTGGAGGAGCACAGAACCGGGGTCAGATGGGTCTTTGATTATGTTGGTTGCTTTCCCAATCACAGGAGGAAGTATAAATGGAGCTTTTGAATGGAAGGCTGCTTTCAGCGATGGATTGAGCTTTGTTCACAACTGACTGTAATTTCTTGTGCTCTTGGGCAGAACAGTAGCCATACCACACTGTGACACATCCAGATAGATGGTGCATCGATAAAAATTTGCAGAGTCTTTAT
>NW_025172325.1:0-1834 GCF_004010195.1 Chiloscyllium plagiosum | reverse complement strand
CCCTCTAAACCCTTCCTATTCATATAACCATCTAGATGCCTTTTAAATGGTGTGATTGTACCAATCTCCACGACTTCCTCTGGCAGCTCATTCTGAACACGCACCACCCTCTGCATGAAAAAGTTGCCCCTTCGTACCCTTTTATATCTTTCCCCTCTCTCCTTAACCTAGTTTTGGACACCTAGGGAAAAGACCTTGATTATTCACCGAACCTATGCCCCTCATGATTTTATAAACCTCTATAAGGTCACCCCCTCAGCCTCTCATGCTCCAGGGAAAGCAGCCCCAGCCTTTTGAACCTCTCCCTGTAGCTCAAACCTCCAATCCTGGCAACATCCTTGTAAATCTTTTCTGAACCCTTTCAAGTTTCACAACATCTTTCTGATGGGAAGGAGACCAGAAATGCACACAATATTCCAAAAATGGCCCAATCAATGTCCTGTACAGTTGCAACATGACCTCCCAACTCCTAAACTCAATACTCTGACCAAAAAAGGCCAAATGCCTTCTTCACTATTTTGTCTACCTTCCACTCTACTTTCAAGGAGCTATGAACCAGCACTCCAAGGTCTCTTTGTTCAGCAACACTCCCCAGGACCTTACCATTAAGGTGTATAAGTCCTGCCCTGATTTGCCTTTCCAAAATGCAGCACCGCACATTAGCACCTTAACCTTTCACGACCAAATTCTGTTTAAGCCAGAACCTGATGACAAACTACACATGACTTTAATCGTCCACAGACGAAAATTTATAGCAGTCCGTAGCTACAAAACCTCCACATGTTCTACGCTTCACTGAAGACTGGATGAAGATCATTTCTGAGGTAAGGGAAGTCACCCATGAATGAGCTATTCATGAGGAGGTTAAAACTCACAGAGAAGAAGCAGAGAGGGACTTAACAGGCTCCAAGTTTCTGGAGTAAAACTTGGAATTGAGGTCCATCCATGGATCAGAATTGTCTCTCACATGATGGTTGTACTGCAACTTTTTATACTTATTGTTGTAATCATCTTATTTAGTTTTGTTGAAACGGAAAGAATTGGAAGCGACTCACAACAGGGATTGGTCTTTGATACCAAAAGATAGCTCATATGTAAGAGTTAGTTATTATAGGGTAACAATAACATAGACATAGCTAGTTCATGGTATTTCTTACGAATCGTTCATTTATATTGATATTCTGTGTATCTTGCAAGATGCAAAAAGCATATAATATTGTTGCTGCAGAACAAAAGGAAAATCAGTAAGATATCATAAACTGATTTGGAACTCGGATTACACTTATGATTATGGTTTAAGTACAATGATCAAAATGGCAGTTCAAACAATACAAACAAAGTCATGCTTTATTGAGAATACATTGCTTTAAGAAGGTAATGCTCACCACTGTCTGGAGGTGCCCTGGAGGATGTAGTACACCCAGGAGGGACTATACTCACACAAACGTTTGGATCAAAAGGGAAGGGATATCGGATAAGGCTGAAGATAACCGGAACTGATAAGAGATTTTACAACGTGCTGCTATGAGTGGAATTATGCTGAATTCAGGGCTGCTAAAAGCTAAGATTGCAAGAAATCAGTAAGGCATGCATTTGGACAAAACATTCAGGACTGGTCATGTGCACGAAGACATACACTTGGCACAGAGACCTGTATATAAAGAGCCAGAGAAAGTTCCTTTGTACAGCAGAACTTTGAAGAATAACAAAGGGGTACCCTACGTCAGGAAGTGGACTGAAGACACTGAGAAGAGTTCCAGCCTGGTCAACTGCCAACTCTCCTGGGCAATAACATTTCGGGTTTTTACATTACATTACATTACAGTATGGAAAC
>NW_025172324.1:0-1834 GCF_004010195.1 Chiloscyllium plagiosum | reverse complement strand
AGTGGTCAGTGCGGGAGTGTCAGTGGTCAGTGCAAGAGTGTCAGTGGTCAGTAAGGGAGTGTCAGAAGTCAGTGCAGAGTGTCAGTGGTCAGTGGTGTGTGGGAGTGTCAATGGTCAGTGGTCCGTGCAGGAGTGTCAGTGGTCAGTGCGGGGTGTCAGTGGTCAGTGTGGGAATGTCAGTGGTCAGTGCGGGAGTGTCAGTGGTTAGTGCAGGAGTGTCAGTGGTCAGTGTGGGAGTGTCAGTGGTCAGTGCGGAGTGTCAGTGGTCAGTGTGGGTGTGTCAGTGGTCAGTGTGGGAGTGTCAGTTGTCAGTGTCGGCGTGTCAGTGGTCAGTGCGGGAGTATCAGTGGTCAGTGCTGAATTTCAGTGGTCAGTGCAGGAGTGTCAGGAGTCAGTGCAGAGTGTCAGTGGTCAATGCTGAGTGTCAGTGGTTAGTGCGGAGTGTCGGTGGTCAGTTTTGGAGTGTCAGGAATCAGTGCGGAGTGTCAGTGGTCAGTGCGGGAGTCTCAGTGGTGAGTGCAGGAGTGTCAGTGGTCAGTGCGGGAGTGTCAGTGGTGAGTGCAGGAGTGTCAGTGGTTAGCGTGGGACTGTCAGGGGACAGTGCAGGAGTGTCATTGGTCATCGCAGAGTGTCAGTGGTCAGTGTGGAAATGTCAGTGGTCAGTGCGGAGTGTCAGTGGTCAGTGCGGAGTTTCAGTGGTCAGTTCGGGAGTTTCAGTGGTCAATGTGGGAATGTCAAATGTCAGTGTGGGAGTGTCAGGCGACAGTGTGGAGTGTCAGTGGTCATTGTGGGAGTGTCAGTGGTCAGTGTGGGAGTGTCAGTGGTTAGTGTGGGAGTGTCAGTGGTCAATGTAGGAGTGACAGTGTTCAGTGCGGGATTGTCATTGGTCATCGCGAAGTGTCAGTGGTTAGTGTGGGAGTGTCAGTGGTCACTGCGGGAGTGTCAGTGGTCAATGTAGGAGTGACAGTGTTCAGTGCGGGATTGTCATTGGTCATCGCGGAGTGTCAGTGGTCCGTGCAGGAGTGTCAATGGTCAGTGCGGGAATGTCATTGGTTAGTGCAGAGAGTCAGTTGTCACTGCGGAGTGACAGTGGTCAGTACAGAGTGACAGTGTTCAGTGCGGGATTGTCATTGGTCATCGCGGAGTGTCAGTGGTCCGTGCAGGAGTGTCAGTGGTCAGTGCGGAGTGTCAGTGGTCAGTGTGGGAGTGTCAATGGTCAGCGCGGGAGTGTCAGTGGTCAGTGCAGGAGTGTCAGTTGTCAGTGTTGGCGTGTCAGTGGTCAGTGCGGGAGTGTCAGTGGTCGGTGTGGAAGTGTCAGTGGTCGGTGTGGAAGTGTCAGTGGTCAGTGCGGAATGTCAGTGGTCAGTGTGGAAGTGTCAATGGTCAGTGTGGGAATGTCAGAGGTCAGTGCAGGAGTGTCAGTGGTCAGTGTGGAGTGACAGTGGTCAGTGTGGTAGTGTCAGGGAACAGTGTGGAGTGTCAGTGGTCAGTGTGGGAGTCTCAATGGTCAGTGTGGAGTGTCAGTGGTCAGTGTGGGAGTGTCGGTGGTCAGTGCGGGAGTGTCAGTGGTGAGTGCAGGAGTGTCAGTGGTTGGCGTGGGAGTGTCAGGGGACAGTGCAGGAGTGTCATTGGTCATCGCAGAGTGTCAGTGGTCGGTGTGGAAGTGTCAGTGGTCAGTGCGGAGTGTCAATGGTCAGTGCGGAGTTTCAGTGGTCAGTTCGGGAGTTTCAGTGGTCAATGTGGGAATGTCAAATGTCAGTGTGGGAGTGTCAGGCGACAGTGTGGAGTGTTAGTGGTCATTGTGGGAGTGTCAGTGGTCAATGTAGGAGTGACA
>NW_025172323.1:0-1834 GCF_004010195.1 Chiloscyllium plagiosum | reverse complement strand
TACCTGGCTAGGTAACATCATCAGTAGCGACCTTCAAGTGAAGCGAAGCTGTTGCCTCCTGCTTTCTAGTTATATCTTTCTCCTGGATGGAGTTCCTGGGGTTGTGGTGATGTCATTTCCTGTTTGTTTTCTGAGGAGTTGATAGATGGCATCTCGGTCTATGTGTTTGTTTATGGCGTTGTGGTTGGAGTGCTAGGCCTCTAGGAATTCTCTGGCATGCCTTTGCTTCACCTGTCCCAGGATAGATGGTGATTTTTTTCATCCGTGTGTAGGGCTACAAGGGAGAGAGGGTCGTGTCGTTTTGTGGCTAGCTGGTGTTCGTGTATCCTGGTGGCTAACTTTCTTCCTGTTTGTCCTACGTAGTGTTTGTGGCAGTCCTTGCAAGGAATTTTGTCGATGACGTTGGTTTTGTCCATGGGTTGTACTGGGTCTTTTAAGTTTGTTAGTTTTTGTTTGAGAGTGTTGGTGGGTTTGTGTGCTACTAGGATTCCGAGGGGTCTTAGTAGTCTGGCTGTCATTTCTGAAACTTCTTTGTATAGTAAGGTGGTTAGGGTTTCTGGCTGTGTTTGGTCTGCTTGTCGTGGTTTGTTCTTGAGAAATCTGTACGCTGTATTTTTTTTTGAGTAGCCGTTCTTCTTGAATACGTTGTATAGGTGGTTCTCCTCTGTTTTGCGTAGTTTGTCTGTGCTGCCGTGTGTGGTGGTTCATTGGAATAGTGTTCTGGTACAGCTTTGTTTGTGTGTGTTGGGATGGTTGCTGGTGTTAAGTATTTGGTCAGTGTTTGCCGGTTTTCTGTATACGCAGGTTTGTAGTTCTCCGTTGTCCTTTCTTTCGATTGTGACTTCCAGGAATGCGAGTTTGTTGTCGGTTTCTTCCTCCTTGGTGAACTTTATGCCTGTGGGGTGTGTTGATGATGTTAAATGTCTCTTCTATCTTGTTTCGTGTTGTCCCTCTCTCCCTCGTACCCTACACACGGATGAAAAAAGCCACTATTTCGACTGGGACAACACATCTATCCTGGGACAGGCGAAGCAAAGGCATGCCAGAGAATTCCTAGAAGCCTGGCACTCCAACCGCAACGCCATAAACAAACACACAGACCTAGATGCCATCTATCAACCCCTCAGAAAACGAACAGGAAATGACATCACCACAAACCCCAGGAACCCCACCCAGGAGAAAGATATAAATAGAAAGCAGGAGACAACAGCTTCGCTTCACTTGGAGGTCGCCACTGATGATGTTACCTAGCCAGGTAACGAAACGTCTGGATATCAAACCTACAGCTCAGCGAGCAAACCCACACCCTAAATCTCAACCTGAACTACAAACCTTGCAGAAGCAAGATAATCCTGCTTTCATATGCCAAAGCACTTAGACTACCTTTCCTACCTGCACATCTTTTTGTCCTGCAGATCACAAGACCAAACCCATGTTCTAATGTTCTGATACATGCTCTATCTTGTCACTGACCTGCACTCTTAATTCTTATGGCATACTACTATAATGTTCATGACAGTGTTTTTGAGATTTTTATAGAGTTTGGTTTTCGTAGGATTTTCAGTTAAAGCATTTTAAAGACATAGAGAGACAGAGATGTACAGCACGGAAACAGGTCCTTCAGTCCAACTCATCCATGATGACCAGACGTCCCAACCTAATCTAGTCTCATTTGCCAGCACTTGGCCCATATTCCTCTAAACCCTTTTTCTGTTTGTCACAAACTTCACTACTTAGAGCTGGTACTTGGGTTCAGATTAGATTAGATTAGATTAGATTAGCTGGTACTTGGGTTCAGATTAGTCCACACCGACCCGCCAAAGCGAAACCCACC
>NW_025172322.1:0-1834 GCF_004010195.1 Chiloscyllium plagiosum | reverse complement strand
CTTCTTTTCTTCTTGGGGACTCTGCTTCACCAGCTATGAATCAATAAAGATACCTAAAGGAGAGCTATTTGTCAGGCAGTCTTTGCACGCTGGTAGCTCGACAGTTCTTCCCTCAATTTTTCAATTTTCCATGGTCTTGTATCGCCAAACTATTGGATTGTATCATTTGCTGATAAGTTTGTCAATATAATAAATTGAAACTTGGTTGGAGGTGGGTATTTTGGGGTGGGTATTTTGGGGAAAAATTTAAAATGTTTTGCTGAATGTGTTTCGAGACAATGAGCTAATCGGGTTGTTCGAACAAATGTTACATTATGTCTATTTTTCAGAACTCTTAGTGCTGTCAGGTTGTTATTGTTGGTTTTAATTCTCGAAAAGCTACAGTACACCCATGCGTTCTTCACAGAAGTCACACGGAAACCTGAGGAGGGAATTGACTTCCCTAAAGGTCTTGAGGCAAGCAGATTGGTTTTTATAACAAATGATAATGGTTGCTTTTAAACTCCCCAATTTCCTTCATGAGATATCAACAGACCATTATTCTGTGGCTCTAGATTATGAGTCAATGGCTTGACCACCATAGACTGTCTTCCCTTATGTGCAGAGAACAAGTTAAATATTCTCAATAGCAATTATTTAGTAAGGGACATGGTTACTAAGAACGTGAAACTTTTGCATCCGGATTGAACAAAGGCACAAATGGTTAATTCAGATATTGTACTGAGACTGAGGACGAGTGGGATATCATGATAGTGGTATTGGACAGGATTGATGAGTGGGGAGGACATGGAGATGTAAATCTGTGAAGGACAAAATGGATTATGGAGTTTGAGAATAGTCTGGTTCCTTCTTGCATATCAGTGAGTAATTTAAAAATCGTAGTTTGACAGTTATAATATATGAGGAAATGAATTTTTGTTTGGAACTGAAGATATTGACTTGCACTTTCCAAAATATACATATCATGAGCCGAAATTCAGTTCAACCCAGATTAGTAGACAAATATAATGACTTACCAGGAACACCAACTCGTGAGGATGGGATAGTAACCACCTTGAATAATCCAAAGGATATCCTGGATCCGATATGCTAATGATATCCAAGGCTGAGAAAGATAGTGAAGACCCGAGGATAAACTCTTGTCCATTGTTGGAACATTCCAGTCTAATGTTCTCAGATTCGGATCCATTGTTGGAACATTCTAATCTATGGTCCTCAGATTATGAACCATTATTGTAACGTTCCTGTCTAATGTTCTCAGATTCTGATTTCTCCTCCCTCTCTCTCTCGAGCTGCTGATCATTGTTAGTGCTGTAAGTGATGCTCCTACTCACACTATGGGATAGCACATTGAACAAAGCCCATTTATCTTTCAACGATGGAAACTCTTCACTGGGATAATTGGGATCCACAGAGATTGACATTAATCACAGTCACTGAGCAAATAGCTCCATTTAACCTCTTTGAGTTCAATATTGATTTTATTCAAATTCAAAAGAACGTTCAAAATTTACTCATTTAGGTTGGGATATGTGGGGGTGGCTGAGGGAGGGAATATTGGAGATGGTAGATTGATTGCGTGAAATCATTCAATCTGCCTTGGATATGGGAATAATGTCAAAGGATTGTCAGAACATAAACAAGATTCGCCGTTTATAAATGGAAACATCCAGTCTGTAACTACTGATCAGTGATTTTGATGTCAGTAAAATATGGAGATAACTTTTCTAGTCCATAATCTGAGAGGCCCACTGCCTTCGACAACAGGAGCTATAACAGACAAATGGCATGGATATGTTATCAGAGAATATGATATGACACACAATTCAGATGG
>NW_025172321.1:0-1834 GCF_004010195.1 Chiloscyllium plagiosum | reverse complement strand
TTTTGGTTTCAACGTGTCTTTCTTCCACCAGAAATGCTGAAATTGTTCACTTTGGCAAATCCCTTAATTCAGAACATTGCAGGTCACAAATCTGTATGGTTCATTCCCCAGTGTGATTTATGAGAGTCACTCTGTGTGGAAGCACTGATAGAAAGGAAAGGTGAAAGTGGTTATCAAATTCTAAATTATATGTTACTCCCCTGCCCTGAGGTGTGATCATTAACCAGAACCCATTTAGGATTGATGACCTGTTAATATGATTACTGTTCTCTCTCATTGTCTTCAAACATTTAATATCTGTAGGTCATGTTATACATAACTAAACTTGTACAGAAGTATCCCCTGAGCTTCTTAATCATCTCTCCTCTCAAGGTATCTCTGATCCTTAATTACCATTGGCTGTACACATCAGTACGACCGATGCTAATTTAACAGTGACAATCACTTCTCTATGAGCAACAAGGATTCCCGTGCACAGTTAATAGGAAGTGATTAATGAAGACAGAAATGAGACTGATTCTTTAAAATGGAACAGTTAAATACAATGAGGGAAAAGTCAATCTGTGTTGGATCATTTTAATCGGTAAATATCATTTGGTGTTTTGGCTGTTATGATGCTCCTTCATTTGATCAGGTGTAATAAGTTGGAAGGAAATAATTGACTGAGAAGTATTTGCAGACAGCTTTTAGTCTGAGAGCTTGATATACATTCCAGAAAATAAATGAAATAGATGAAGTAACAAATCTATCAGTTATGTTGTTGAATTAACATTGCGTGCAGTATTGCTGAGTGTATCCGGGCTCTGTATTGATTCCATTAAAATCTCCAATTCCAATTGATCCCTATAGAAGATAGTAACACCAATCTATTCTTTCCACAAGAGCTGGGAAATTTCCTGGACCTGGTGTTTATTTTAATTCATGATGTTAATTTTGCTCAGTATTGTCACATATACTTCATCACAGATTGTAACAACAGTAATTCCAAGGGACAGAAAGATTCACAAAATCCCCAGCACATTTCAGTTATATCGATCATGCCTCAGTTCATTTGTATCTTTTTATGTCTAAGAAATATATAGGTATCAGGTAAAATATTAATGAAACTAATTAATGTAGAATGGACAGCCAAAGCTGACACAAATCTATGGAATTCAATTGATTTCTTTGTGGATCGTAACATCAATCTGTTCTTTCCACAGCAGGTCAGAAATTTCCTGGACCTGGTAATTTTTAAATTCATGTCCTGAATTTTCCTCAGTTTTGTCACCTGTACTTCGTCACAAATTATAATGACAGTAAATGTGAGGGACAAAAATATTCAAAAAAAAACATCGCATGTTTCAATTGTATATGACTTGGAGGAGCCAGTGTTGGACTGGCGTGGACAAGGTTAAAAATCACACAACACCAGGTTATAGTCCAACAGGTTTATTTGGAAGGACCAGCGTTTGGAGCGCTGTTCCTTCATCAGGTGTTTGTGGAGGTGAGTCTGATGAAGGGGCAAAGCTTTGAAAGGGCCTCAGGTGAAGCAATGCTGAAAATCCCCCACATCAAAGACATCTCAGAAATGACTGCCAGACTACTCAGACCCCTTGGCATCATGGTAGCCCACAAACCCACCAACACACTAAAACAGCAGCTAATGAACTTGAAAGACCCCACACAGACAACAAGCAAAACTAATGTCATTTACAAAATGCCGTGCAAGGACTGTAACAAACACTACATTGGACTAACAGGCAGAAAACTAGCCACCAGGATACATGAACATTAACTAGCCACAAAAGGACATGACCCTTTCTCACTAGTATCCTCACATACGGATGAGGAA
>NW_025172320.1:0-1834 GCF_004010195.1 Chiloscyllium plagiosum | reverse complement strand
AAGGACAGAGCCCTGTGGAACACCACTCATCACAAACTTCCAGGCAGAATATGTTTCTTCTATTACCACTCGCTGTCTTCTGTAGGCCAGCCAATTCTGTATCCAGACAGCTAAGTTTCCCTATAACCCATTCCTCCTGACCTTCTGAACGAGCCTACCATGGGGAACCTTATCAAATGCCTTGCTAAAGCCCATATACACCACATCCACAGCTCGACCCTCATCAACTTTTCTAGTCACATCCTCAAAGGACTCGATAATGTTTGTGAGGCATGACCTACCCCTCACATAGCCGTGTTGACTGCATTTAATCAAGATCTGCCGAGCTTTTCCAGCAATTTCAGTATTTCTTTAAAAAAATGCATTCAGTTTAACACAGGTATTCTGAATAAATAAAACATTTTATGTTTTAATGATGCAGGGCCATGCAAATATATTTCAAATCGACCGAGACCATTTTCTGCCAAGAGGATGGCTCTGTATATGACAGCAGCAATGATGCACCTACATGGAACAGGGAATGCGATAGAGACATAGTTTGGACAATGTACAAGGAGACCTCACATGGTCCAGTTTGGGAGAGGATGACATTACTGTGTGACTCAGCTCAGAGAGGACGAAAATGTAATCTGCCTGAGAAGGAACGGATAATGCACTCTCGCTCTTTCATTGTTCCTCATCACAACAATGTGTGCGAGCCAAAAAAACCTCTAAACTCATCGTTACCATTCTTATTTTTATAGAATCCCTGCAGTGCTGAAACAGGCCCTACGGCCCAATAAGTCCATAGCAACCTTCCCAATCTATTCCCCTAACTATTGCACGTAAACTAGAAATCCCTGAACACTACGGACAATTTAGCGTGACCAATCCACCGAACCTACACAGTTTGTAGTAGGAAACTAGACCACCCATTAGAAGCTCACACAGCAAGGTGGAGAATGTGCCAACTCCACACAGACAGTCACCCAAAGCTGGAATCGAACCCAAGGCCCTGGTGCTGTGATGCAGCAGTGCTAACCACCATGCTACCCTTTGGGTGCTCCCTGACCAGAATTCATTGGAATCTACTCACTTTCTAAAGCAAAGGGAATTCAGCCAAATCCAAATCTCCCAGGATGAAATCCCATTGCTAGCAGCTGTGTGTGTACAATATCTTCAGAAGCAGAATAACGTTTTGGACAATCTCGCAATTTTTCCTTTTGTCATGAGTTCCCTTAATATCTGGACAAAGTTCTTTCAAGTTAAAATTGCAGAGATTTTGTGTGTGTGTCAGTGTTTTTAGAAAGGGCAATATTGATTATATATTTGCAATACCCAAACAGTATGCCATTCATCTTTCCATCATAGTCTGAGTAACATTGCTCTGGATCATAAATATGCTATTTGAGCAGATTAAAGAAACTAGCCTGACTTGTTCCTAAAACTGTTCCTGACCCAGTCTGAGACCGATATCATCTGCCATATAACCAAGCTGGTTATATTTAATATCTGTTGTGAGCAGTGGAGGAGTGGGACTAGAAAAGGAAACAGTGACCCCAAAAGCCTGGGAACTATAGGCCGGTGAGCCTGATGTCGGTGGTGGGTAAGTTGTTGGAGGGGATTCTGTGGGATAGCATTTACATACATTTGGGAAGGCAAGGACTGATCGGAGTAGACAACGTGCCTTTCTCCATGGGAAATCATGTCTCATTAATTTGGTTGAGTTTTTTGAAGCGGTGACAAAGAAGATTGATGAAGGCAGTTTGGTAGATATTGTCTATGTGGTCTTCAGAAAGGTGTTCATTTAAAGAACAAAGACCAAAGAAAATGTACAGCCCAGGAACAGGCCCTC
>NW_025172319.1:0-1834 GCF_004010195.1 Chiloscyllium plagiosum | reverse complement strand
TATTCATGTGCCTGTCCAGATGCCTTTTAAAAGCTGTAATTGTCCCAGCCTCCACAAATTCCTCTGGCAGCTCGTTACATATAAAACACCCTCTCTTTGAAAACGTTACTCCTTAGATCCCACTTAAGTCTTTTCCCTCTGACCTTAAACCTATGTCCTCTAACTTTGCAACGTTCTACCCTAGGGCAAACAGCTTGGCTATTGACACTATCTATTCCACTTGTGAGTATATAAACCTTTATGATCACCTCTCAACCGCTGATGCTCCAGAGAAAATAGCCCCGGCATATTCAGCCTCTCCATAAATCTCAAAACATCCAACCCTGGCAATATCTTTGTAAATCGTTCCTGAAACCGTTCAGGTTTCACATCGTTTATCGAAGATCAAGAACGTAATTGCACGAAGTATTTAATTGTGGCCGAACCATTGTCTTGTACAACCACAATATGACCTTCCAACTCCTACATTCAATACATTGTCCAATAACGACAAGCATATCAAATACCTTCTTCACTATCCTATATACCTGCGACTCCACTTTAAAATTATTATGAACCTGCACTCCAAGGTATGTTTGTTGAGCAACACGCCCCAGGGACTTAACATTAAGTGTATAAGCCAAGTCTTGATTTTCCTTTCCAAAATACAGCACCTCACATTTATCTAAAATAAACTCCATCTGCAACTTCTGAGCCCATTGGTCAATCTGATCAAGATTCCGTTATATTCTGAGGTAATAATGTTCTCTGTCCACTGCATCTTCAGTTTTGGTGTCAAATAGGAACTTACTAAGTCTACCTCCTGTGTTCACATTCAAATGATTTATGTAAACGATGAAAACCAGTGGAACCAGCACGAATCTTTGTGGCACACCACTGGTCACAGGCCTCCAGTCTGAAAAACAAGCCTTCACCACCACTGTCTGTCTTCCACCTTTGAGCCAGTTCTGTATTCAAATGGCTACTTCTCCTTGTATTCCATAAGCTCTTACCTTGCTAACCAATCTCCCATGGGGAACCTTGTCGAACGCCTTACTGAAGTCAATATAGATCACGTCCACTGCTTTGCCCTCATCTATGCTTTTTGTTGCTTCATCAAGAAAAAAGTAATTAAGTTCGTGAGACATGATCTCCCAAGCACAAAGACATGTTCACTTTCCCTTATCAGTCCTTGCCTTTCCAAATACATGAAAATCCTGTCGTAAGGATTCTCTTCAACACCGATGCCAGGCTCACTGATCTACTGTTCTCTGGCTTTTCCTTGCCCGTTTGTTTAATAATGGCAACATGTTATTCATCTCATATCTTTCAACACCTCACCTGTGGCTATTGATGATAAGAACATGCCATCAAGGTGCTCAGCAATCACTTCTCGAACTTCCCACAAAGTTCTCGTGTGTACCTGACCAGGACCCATGAAGCGCATTTTGATTACACATCATTTGGTTCATGTATGGCATCCACGTCCTCAGAAGTGATAGATGTGGATAAAGTTACAATGTTTAAAATATATTTTATTAAGTACAAAAATAAGAGAAGGTTTGGAAAAATATGGTCCAAGCGCAGGAACGTAGGACTATTTAGTTTGAGATTATCGTTAGCATTAAGTGCATGGGCCAATCGGCCTTTTTATCAACTCTCCTGTATTACTATACGATTCCATGTGTGTTTGTATGTCCACGTATGTATCTGCGTATTTCTGTCCACTTTTGTCTATTTGTATGTGTGCCTATATGTGCATCTGACTGTATGTATCTCTCTGTGTGTTCCTGCATTAGTGTGGTGTGTGTGTGTATGTTTTTAACTCTATCTCCGCATCTGTGTGAAATGGAAA
>NW_025172318.1:0-1834 GCF_004010195.1 Chiloscyllium plagiosum | reverse complement strand
CATGTTGTTCGAAATAGACAGGCATCTGGGATGCTTGGGAGTGGAATGTCTCCTCATCCGAGCAGATGAGGAGGAATCAGGAGAACGGGATGGAGTTCTTCTAGAGTACTGGGTGGGAGGAGGTGTAGTCCAGGTAGTTATGGGAGTCTGTGGGTTTGTAGTAAACGTCCGTCTGGAGACCGTCACCAGAGATTGAAGTGAAGAGGTCAAAAAAGGGGAAGGAGGTGTCTGAGATGGACCAAGTTGGGGTGGACGTTGTGGGCAAAGTTGATGAACTGCTCCAGTTCATTCAGGACACTTCGCCGATGCAGTCATCAATGTAGCAGCGGAAGAGTTCGGACACAGTGCCGTATAGGTGCTGAAGAGGGACTGTTCGAAATAACTGCCAAAAAGGCAAGTGTAGCTAGAGCCCATCCGGATGCCCATGGCCAGCCCCTGGATTTGGAGGAAATGGGAGGAATTGAAAAAAACATTGTTGAGGGTGAGGACCAGTTTGGCGAGGCGGAGGAGGATATTGTGGGAGGGGTACTGGATAGGTCTGTTGGGAAGCGGAGGGGCTGGAGGCCATCCTTGTGGGGGATGCACATCCATAGTGAAGAGAAAGCGCTGGGGGCTGGGGAACTGGAAGTTACTGAAGAGATGGAGGGTGTCGTTGGTATCGCAGATGAAGGTGGGGAGTGCCTGAACCAAGGGGGAGAGGATGGTGCTGAGGTACGACGCGATGAGTTCGGTGGGGGAGGAGCATGCTGAGACAATGGGTCGGCCGGGGTAGTTGGGTTTGTGGATCTTGGAGTACAGGTAGAACCGGGCAGTGCTGGGCTGGGGGAACTATTTGTTTGTTGGCAATGGAGGGAGATCAGTGGAGAAAACGAGGGCACGGACAGTGTGAATGATTTCGGTCTGATGGTTCATGGTGGGGTTGTGGGCAAGGGGGAGGTAGGACGTGGTGTTGGAGAGTTGGTACAGGCACTTCCCACCTACATCCGTGACACCAACCACGCCCTCCATATCTTCAGTAACTTCCGTTCCCCGGCCCCCAGCGTTTTATCTTCACTATGGATGTGCAGTCCTTATACGCGTCCATCTCCCACAAGGGTGGCCTCCAGGCCGTTCACTTCTTCATCTCCAACAGACCCATTCAGTCCCCCTCCACCCCCCTTCCACCAATACCCTCCTCCACCTCGCCGAACTGATCCTCACCCTGAACAACCTTTCCTTCAACTCCTCCCATTTCTTCCAAATCCAGGGAGTGGCCATGGGCACTCAGATGGACCCCAGCTATGCCTGCTTCTTTGTCAGCTATATCAAACAGTCCCTCTTAGGTACCTATACAGGCACTGTGCCCCAACTCTTCTGCCGTTACATTGATGACTGCATCAGTGCAGCCTCCTGCACCGAGGCTGAGCTGGAGCAATTCATCGACTTCACCCACAACGTCTACCCTGCCCTCAAATTACTTGGTCCATCGTTGACACCTCCCTCCCCTTTCTTGACCTCGCCATTTCCATTTCAGGTGACAGTCTCCAGATGAACGTACTCCCATAACTACCTGGACTTCACTTCTTACCACCCTGCATCCTGTAAGTCCTCTATCCCATTCTCCCAATTCCTCTGCCTCCACTACATCTGCTACTTCCAAGCATCAGGTGCTCCCTATGTGATCTTCTCTACATCGGGGTGACCGAATGTAAATTTAGGGAACGGTTTGCCCAGCTTCTCAGTTTGGCCCACAAGGGCTGACCAGACCTCCCAGTCACCACCCATTTTAAGTTCCCCTTCCCATTCCCTTTCTGACACGACCATCCTTGGCCTCCTCCATTGCCAAAACGAACCA
>NW_025172317.1:0-1834 GCF_004010195.1 Chiloscyllium plagiosum | reverse complement strand
ATCCTTTTGTTTTTCTCATCAGTATTTTCATTACGCAGAAATAAATTTGGAGCAAAATTGAATACAACATTAAACGTTCCAATGATTAAAAATCCATGTCACTCCTATCATTGCAATGAACGGAGTGAGATTGCAGCAAAATTCATCAAATGAAACGAAAAAAATCTGCATTTCCTGGAATTTTACCCAGTTCAGGTTCAGCTATATGAGAAAGACCATCGAGCTAAAACATCACCTTCACGTCTCTCTCCATATATACTTCTTCACGTAAGAGAGAAACAGTCTGAAGAAATTGTAAGTCAAAACAAAATCTGCCTGTGAATGTGACCGGAATTCCTTGTTTGCTAGTTCATTCTGAGATAGTTCTGACTCGGAATGAGTCAAAGACGGGTATTCCTTCCAAGGCCGGGGTCAATTTCTTGGATTTTGCTGGTATTATTATTCCTCTGAAAGAAAAACCATAATGGTGTGGATTCGATTACGCTCAGGGCATTTCTTATCTGCTCGGTGCACCATATGTAATCTTGTTCTGGTCACATGTGAGCCCCTTTGCCATGGGCTGAAGTGGCCCAGAGGTTAAGGCTACGAGTTGCTCTTTCATTGTGCATGTTTGGATTTGAATCCTACTCGGGCTGTTACTTCCATCAAACGCAACTGTGGTTTTCCTTCGTGCCGCGCATCTTTAGTATACATTGGGTGGAGAATCTTGCTAATGCCCTTCATTGCACCGGAGATTGGTGATAAATCGATACCACATCAAGGTCGAAATAAAGCAATTTGATTCTGTTGGAAGTTAAATTGTGACAATGAAAAAGGAGTGCAACGTTTCTTTCCTCCTTTCATTTCATCGTGACTTTTTATGCATTTATATCGAATGAAAGCGAAACAAATAAGGAGAGATCGGGTGCAATAGCTTATCCAGTGGGATTGTGAATTTTAATGTAACACAAAGTTCTGATCAATATTTCAAACAGTCATTTGGAATTGGAACTGCAGAAAACTTTTCCAATGAAACAAACCTTTCATTCTTTCACAACCTTTTGCTGTGTAAATCATACCGCGATCCATCATTCAGCTTGATCACCAAGTTGGCAACAATATAAGATCCACCAATTTTCTTTAGCAATCGCAGCTTCTGCACATACCCATCTGCGTTGTGCCCAGTGCCATTTGTTGTCTCCAGGCCACAGCACATTTCTTGTTCATGAGCTTATGAGCTTAGTTCCAGATCTGTCTGATCAGTTTGAGAAACCTTTTCTATCACTTCATCCCATCCCCTCAGAATTCTACATTTATCAATAAAAAAAGGCGTTAGACCAAATGATGTAGGATTGGAAGTTGGCCATTCAGTCCATCGAGTCTGCTTCACTATTCAATGAACTCATGGCCGATCTGATAATCCTCAACTCCATTCTCCTTCATTGCCTCGACACAGCTTCATCGTCTTTCTGGTTAAATATCTGTCTGACACAATTTGAAAATACACAACAACTCAGCCTCAACAACAGTTTCGTGAAAGAGTTCCACCGATTCACTGGCCCCTGAACAAAGAAATTACTCATCTTTTCTGAAGTAAATAGGTAATATCTACTTCCGAGTTCATGTCCTATGGTGCTCTCCTCATATCAGAGGTTAAACCCCCTGCCCGTAACTACCCTGTCAAGATCCCATGGATCTTGAACGTTTATAAATGTTATCATGTGATTTTAGAGTTCCCCATCCGCCTCCTTTGTTACAAAGAGAATAGTCCCATCCTAACCAATCTCCACGAAGCTAAATTTTCTCCAATGTTGGCAACATGCTCGTAAATCTGTGCTGTCCCCTGCAGCGTCCT
>NW_025172316.1:0-1834 GCF_004010195.1 Chiloscyllium plagiosum | reverse complement strand
TTACCAAATAGATCGGATTTATTACCCAATCCTTGCTGCCGTCAGTATTCCTGGTAAGAGAATGATACAAAGTACTATACATTGAACGTACATATGGGAGTGTTATATCATGAATTCCCTATTTGGCAGTGTGAGTCAATTGCAATGTGATTGTTCAAAGTTTGTGAGAAGATTTGTAGCTCGGGTGCTCGTTGCTGTGGTTCTGTTTGCCGAGCTGGAAGTTTTTGTTGCAAATGTTTTGTCCCCTGTCTCGGTGACATCCTTCGTGCTTGGGAGCCTCCTGTGAAGCGCTTCTGTAGTGTTTCCTCCGGCATTTATAGTGGCCAGTCCCTGCCGCTTCCGGTTGTCAGTTTCAGCTGTCCGCTGTAGTGGCCAGTATATTGGGTCTAGATCGATGTGTTTGTTGATGGAGTTTGTGGATGAGTGCCATGCTTCTAGGAATTCCCTGGCTATTCTTTGTTTCGCTTGCCCTATAATGGTAGTGTTGTCCCAGTCAAATTCATATCGTTTGTCGTCTGCGTGTGTGGCTACTAGGGATAGCTGGTCGTGTCGTTTCGTGGCTAGTTGATGTTTGTGGATGCGGAACGTTAGCTGTCTTCCTGTTTGTCCTATATAGTGTTTTGTGCAGTCCTTGCATGGGATTTTGTATACTACATTAGTTTTGCTCATGCTGGGTATCGGGTCCTTCGTTCTGGTGAGTTGTTGTCTGAGTGTGGCTGTTAGTTTGTGTGCTGTTATAAGTCCTCGTGGTCGCAGTAGTCTGGCTGTCATTTCAGAGATGTTCTTGAGATTCACGAGAGAGGAAAAAAAGGATAACCAACTCCCATTCCTAGACGTGAGGGTACAGAGAACACCAAACGGAGAATTCACCACTAAGGTACACAGGAAAGCCACACACACAGACCAAGTCCTGAACTATGAAAGCAACCACCCCAATACACACAAATGAAGTTGCATCAAGACACTATTCAAAAGGGTCACAACACACTGCAGCACACCAGAACTGCAAAAAGAAGAAGACGAACACCTATACAAGGTATTCGCCAAAAACGGATATCCTCGCAATTTCATCAACAGATGCCTAAGGGAAAGACAACGGAACGAGGACGTGCCGCAACCCAAAGGACTAGCCACACTACCATACATCAAGAACATCTCTGTAATTGTTTTGTTTTCTTAATATGAGTTTTAATTTAAAAGTATCATGGCTCTAAATGTGAAGCGAATGTTGAGGCAACATTGGTATTGTTCAAACCTCATGCTCAGAGTTAAAAGAAATACTAGATGATGAATCGATCAGTCCCTTTAATCTCCTTATGTCCTTTGGTGGGTTACATTTGTCAAATGTGCATCGTTTGAAGTAACAAAGCTTTTAACTTTATTTCGAGTTTATGTTTGACTTCTATGCACAATTTTCTCTATGTACACGCCATTAATTTCAGCTTATATGCTTCTTGCATTATCTGAAGAGGAATTCGGCAATGTGTGTTCGACAGAACTAAGCGAAATGCAGGGTAAGGAAAAGAGAATAAAGTTTACAGAAGGTAAGTATGTTTAAGACTCGATGTGGCAGGGGAGCTCAGAACCTTGTGCATCATAACCAGTAATACATGGGAATTCTTAAATCCTCTTGGCAAACTAGAAGGCCACTCCTTTCGGAAGTATAGATTTTACCCGCTTGAACACCAGATGTTGGTACTTGAACATCGGTTGAAGACACAGAAGTACATCTGCAAGAGAAAAAACGCGTGATATTGCAATATTGATCAAGATGTTAGTGAATGCAGTAAGGTAAGATACTTTGGATACTTCCTCAATGAGGCTATGTGGTTGA
>NW_025172315.1:0-1834 GCF_004010195.1 Chiloscyllium plagiosum | reverse complement strand
TCATCATCTCAACAGCACATCGAGTCTACACTGGTCAAAAGCAACCACCTAACTATTCTCATGCCATTTTCTAGCACTTGCTTGATATCCTGGAACATCTCGTCATTGTAAGTGCACATCTAAATACTTCTTCAATGTTAGAAAGGTCTCTGCCTCTCCCACCCTCACAGGTAGTCAGTTCCACTTTCCCACTTCTATGTGAGAGCATTTCCCTCACATCCCATCTGAACAACCTGCCCCGACCTCAAATCTATCTCCCTGGTTCTCCATGCCTCCAATCAATGGGGAAAGCCTCTTCCTGTTTCCCCTGTCTGTATCCCTCATACAGTTACACATCTTAATCATATCTCCCCTCAGTCACCTCTGCTCCAAGGAAAGAAACCCACTCTGTCCAATTTCTCCACATAACTGAAACTCTGTCCAGCCCAGACAACACGCTGGTAAATCTCCCTCTGTACCCTCTCCAGTGTAAACACACCCCTCCTATCATGTGGATTCCAGAACTGCACACAATACTCTCGCTGTGGTCTAACTGAAGTGCACTGGAAATCCAGCCCCACTATTCACCAAGTTCTCAAGAACATGAACATTTGATGAAAGCACCACATTGTCCAATTGTGCACAAATATCCAATTCCCATTAAAGGAATATGAGCACCTTTTTAGCATCACCGTGAAAATAACATTATTGTGTACAAATTACTGCTAACAAATTGAAAAAAAGTGTTAAATTGCCAAACTGTAACTTCATTTCTTCCACTTCAAAGACTTTTGTTCACTCAGAGAGATGCACAAAAAGGACAGAGAAGGAAAATATTTTACGTGCTAAGATAAAATAAAATCAAGTAAACACGTGCTGCTCTTTTTCAGAACCTTTCAATTTCTTAAAAAAGTTTGATGATGAACGAGGTTGTGGGGACACCAATTCTCAGTCTCCCATTCACTGCTTGAAAATTTGTCATTTCTGTTTGTGTGGAAGTGATTTCCATTTGTCCCTTTGACCAGAAGATTTTCAGGGAGAGCAGAGGAACGCTGAGAGGGAGCGCTGAGCTACCAGGGTGTCTTCATTCAGTTCCCCATGTAGAAAGGAGAGAGTGATATGGATGCTGTGTCTTCACAGGCTGGCCCTTACACTTGTATTCTCCACACACTTGGCTGCACTGACCTGCCCAGGAAACAAACAAGAGATTGTCACTGTGCTGAGCTCTCCTGAACACACAACAACTGGTGCTGATTAAAAACCAATCAAATGGTGTCTTGCCCTGAACATACCCTCTCCCTCACACACAACACAAACGTACACAGATTCGTGCACGCACACACTTTCTGTCTGTCTTACGCAGACAGATGCACACACGCACACACACACACACACAGACACGCACATGCTCAGTCTCTCTCACACACATGCACACAGAAACACACAGACTCTCTCACACAGACAAAAGGTTTTTGAGACACTCTCTTGCTGCCCCAAAAGACAATCATGTATATAAAACTGTCAATATGCACCACTAATCATTTTAACACTGAGTAGAATTTACTACAGTTTAGTTGTTTATAGAGCAACGTTTTGCCCCATTTTTGGTCCACAGACAATAATAAAAGTAAAAGTGTCTTTACATGCCGCCCCCCTAAAGTGAGATGAAGCACATTTCCCAAGATGCATTGCTTCACCAAGTGTCTGACACACAGACAACAGAAAGCAAAACCTCCCTCCATTGGCACTGAATCATTCCTGTTGTCTTTATAGTCTTTTATCACCTTCCTTTAAGTTGTTAACTTAATTAATTGGTTTCACTTTCTAGACAATTCATCTACTTTCACATTATCTT
>NW_025172314.1:0-1834 GCF_004010195.1 Chiloscyllium plagiosum | reverse complement strand
GGATAGAGAGGGATATAGCACAGTGGGATACAGCTCGATAGAGTACAGTGGGACAGAGAGGGATAGAGCACAGCGGGATAGAGAGGGATAGAGTACAGTGTGGGAGAATGGGATAGAGTACAGTGGGATAGAGGGGGATAGAGCACAGTGGGATAGAGAGGGATAGAGTACAGTGTGATAGAGAGGGATACAGCACAGTGGGATAGAGAATGATAGAGTACAGTGGGATAGAGAGGGTTATAGCACAGTGGGATAGAGAGGGATAGAGTACAGTGTGGGAAAGAGAGGGATAGAGGGCAGTGGGATAGAGAGCGATGGAGCACAGTGGGATAGAGAGGGATAGAGCACAGTGGGATAGAGAGGGATGGAGCACAGTGGGATAGAGAGGAATAGAGCACAGTGGGATAGAGATGGATAGAGCACAGAGGGGGAGAATGTGATAGAGCACAGTCGGATAGAGAGGGATAGAGCACAGTGGAGGAGAATGGGATAGAGTACAGTGGGATAGAGACGGATAGAGCACAGTGGGGAAGAATGGGATAGAGCACACTGGGATAGAGAGGGATAGAGTACAGTGGGGGAGAATGGGATAGAGCACAGTGGGATAGAGAGGGATAGAGTACAGTGGGGGAGAATGGGCTAGAGCACAGTGGGATAGAGAGGGGTAGAGCACAGTGGGGGAGAATGGGATAGAGCACAGTGGGATAGAGATGGACAGAGCACAGTGGGATAGAGAGGGATAGAGCACAGTGGGGGAGAATGGGATAGTCCACAGTGGGATAGAGAGGGATAGAGCACAGTGGGATAGAGAGGGATAGAGTACAGTGGGCTACAGAGGGATAGAGCACAGTGGGATAGAGAGGGATAGAGCACCGTGGGATAGAGAGGGATACAGCACTGAAGAATTCCTGAAGAAGGGCCTGTGCCCGAAACGTCGAATCTCCTGTTCCCTGGATGCTGCCTGACCTGCTGTGCTGATCCAGCAATAAAGTTTCAACTAGAGAGGGATACAGCACTGTGGGATAGAGAGGGATGGATCACAGTGGGATAGAGAGGGATAGAGCACAGTGGGATAGAGAGGGATAGAGCACAGTGGGGGAGAATGGGATAGAGCACAGTGGGATAGAGCGGGATAGAGCACAGTGGGATAGAGAGGGATAGAGCACAATGGGGAAGAATGGGATAGATCACAGTGGGATAGAGACGGATGGAGTACAGTGGGGGAGAATGGGATAGAGCACAGTGGGTTAGAGAGGGATAGTGAACAGTGGGATAGAGAGGGATAGAGCACAGTGAGATAGAGAGGGATAGAGAACAGTGGGATAGAGTGGGATACAGCACAGTGGGATAGAGAGGGATACAGCACACTGGTGGAGAATGGGATAGAGCAGAGTGCGATAGAGAGGGATAGAGTTCAATGGGATAGAGAGGGATTGAGCACAGTGGGGTGAGTGGGTTAGAGCACAGTGGGATAGAGAGGGATACAGCACACTGGTGGAGAATGGGATAGAGAACAGTGCGATAGAGAGGGATAGAGTTCAATGGGATAGAGAGGGATTGAGCACAGTGGGGGGAGTTGGTTAGAGCACAGTGGGATAGAGAGGGATGGAGCACAGTGTGGGAGAATGGGATAGAGCACAATGGGGGAGAATGGGACAGAGCACTGTGCGATAGAGAGGGATAGAGCACAGTGGGATAAAGAGGGATATAGCACAGTGGGATTGAGAGGGATAGAGCACAGTGGGATAGAGAGGAAGAGAGTACAGTGGGGGAGAATGGCATGGAGGATATTGGGATAGAGAGTGATAGAGTACATTGGGATAGAGAGGGATAG
>NW_025172313.1:0-1834 GCF_004010195.1 Chiloscyllium plagiosum | reverse complement strand
TCCAGTTCAGACCAGGATAGTTCTGTGCTCCGCGTCCAGTTCAGACCGGGATGTTCCTGTGCTCCGTGTCCAGTTCAGACCGGGATATTCCTGTGCTCCCTGTCCAGTTCAGACTGGGTTATTCCTGTGCTCCATATCCAGTTCAGACCGGGAGATTTCTGTGCTCCCTGTCCAGTTCAGACCGGAATGTTCCTGTGCTCCACATCCAGTTCAGATCAGGATATTCCTGTGGTCCCTGTCCAGTTCAGACCGGGAGATTCCTGTGCCCCATACCCAGAGTTCAGACCGGGAGATTCCTGTGCCCCATACCCAGTTCAGACCGGGAGATTCCTGTGCCCCATATCCAGTTCAGATCGGGAGATTCCTGTGCTCCCTGTCCAGTTCAGACCAGGATAGTTCTGTGCTCCGCGTCCAGTTCAGACCGGGATGTTCCTGTGCTCCGTGTCCAGTTCAGACCGGGATATTCCTGTGCTCCCTGTCCAGTTCAGACCAGGATATTCCTGTGCTCCCTGTCCAGTTCAGACCGGGATATTCCTGTGCTCCCTGTCCAGTTCAGACTGGGTTATTCCTGTGCTCCATGTCCAGTTCAGATGGGCGGATTCCAGTGCTCCCTGTCCAGATCAGACTGGGAGATTCTTAAAGTGTTTGCAGTTCTCATCTTTCACATGGGAAACCTGGCATTGATGGGGTAACAGGAGATGAAGGATTGGACAGCAGCTGCCATGATAGATTGAAACCCTTACTCCCAACTTGACTACTCCCAATTGAAAAGAGAAGGTGGACGTGAGTGTCCATTGACAGGTTATAGAGGGGCTGAGCTGGGGTTTGGGTTCTTCCTGCAGCTGATTGAGTTCCAGTCTCAGAAAATGGAGGTCTTGGCTAGGTATGAGCCTTGGGACACAGGAGACCAAGATTAAGACAGAGCCCGTCCACAGGGAGTGGAGTCTGAGACTGGGGGAATAGGGGCGAAGCAGCAGGATGGAATGTTGAGGTGCAAGAATGTGCTCAGGGAGGTACAAAATTAAAGATCACCCAACACCAGGTTATAGTCCAACAGGTTTCATTGGAAGCACTAGCTTTCGGAGCGACGCTCCTTCATCAGGTGATTGTGGAGGGCTCGATCGTAACACAGAATTTATAGCAAAAATTTGCAGTGTGATGTAACTGAAATTATACCCTGAAGAATTGATTGTCGGTTAAGCCTTTCATCTGTTAGAATACAGTGATAGTTTCACTTCTTTCATGTGTAAATCACAAAACCCTTTTTTTTTGGGAGGTGGTTGAGTTGGTGGGTGATAGAGGAACAGGCCAGTCTCTCAAAGAGAGTACAATCCTTTGGAATACTGAATGGGGAGGGAAGAGAAAATGTGTTTTGAGGTAGTGATAAATAATCTTGAAAATGGAGACTGGAGGAGAGCAAAGTGAGGATTATGGCAAATCGCTCACACTGGAAGAGGAAAGGGGGAGTGCAGGAATGCAGTATTGTGTTCTGTTTCTTGTTCTGTTTCCCTTCAATTGTTCCCTCTAGGGTATTCATAGTGAGACATTGTGTAATGGTAACAGCACTGAATGGGAATGGGCTCTTGTTGAAGATGGTCAATGCCTGGCTGTGGTATGAAAATTGCTGCCACTTGTTAGCCCAAGCCCAGATGTTGTTTTAGCTGCAGCTTGCTGCTGCAGATTGACACAAACTGCTTCAGTGTCCGAGGAGTCATGAATGGAGCTGAATGTTGTGCAATCATTGGCAAACATCGCCATTTCTGACATTCTGAGGGAGGGGGATCTTTGATGATCAGCTTGTAGAATATTTGGCCGATGACACTGAGGAACTCCT
>NW_025172312.1:0-1834 GCF_004010195.1 Chiloscyllium plagiosum | reverse complement strand
TTTCGCTACTTTGAAAGCACATTACCCTACGATTCGGATAACTTTAATATAAGTTCACTGTAGCTTCTTTCCATATACCTGTGTATGCATATAACATGAAATAAAGGCAAAACTCATCTGAGCTGTATTAGGTAAATACGCGGTAATGCATCTGTGATTACTTTCTCTGGATCAGCCACATGTATGTTTTTTTTTAAGTTAAAAGACTGTAACATAAGCCTCCATGGAAATAGTCTCATACTATTATCTTCAAATCGTTCTAAGAATGTAAGCAGATTGTGGCCATTGTACACAACCGTCTCTGACACATTGTTCATGTCATACATATTAAAATGTTGTAAGGCCAGTACCAAACTCAATAGTTCATTTTTAATTGTGGAGTATTCCTCTGGTGTTTGTTGACATTCTTCTAAAAGTAACCAACTGGCAGTTCAATCTCGTTGTTATGCTCCAGTAGGATTACAACTTTAACTCCAAGGTCACTAGCATGGATGGCTAGTTTAAAAGGTTTTGAAACGTTTGTGTAGCTAAAGCTGGTGTGCTGACTAATATCGAGTTCAAACGGTCGAATGCATCCTGGCATTGTTCTATCCAAATGAACTTTGTGTTCCTATTCAGCAAATCTGGTAACAATGCCGCTACACTGCTGAAGCTTGCAATAAACTTCCAAAACAATCCGTCAAGTCCTCAGAATCGAAGCACCTCTTACTTCGAGGTTTGTCGTGGAAAATCCTCAATGGCCTTCGTCTTTGCGTTCTGTGGTCAAACTTTTATGACCGATGTCATGTCCCAAGAAAGTCAGACCTGCTTTGTTTCAGTTTATCGCCAGTTTTGATTCTCGTAGTCGTTCAAAGAGCTCTGCCAACTGTACTATGTGATCTTTCCAGGACTTAGTAAAAAAACTACATCGTCCAAATAGACTCTACGGTGTCAGCCACAATTCGGATCATGAGTCTTTGGAATTTGGTGGCTTTGTACTTCATTCCAAAGGGCATCACTTTAAGCTGATATAGCCCATGTGTGGTTACAAATGCGAATATTTCTTTCAACAACTGCAATAAACGTACCTGCCAGTCACCAAGCATTAAGTCCAAATTTGGAAACTTATCTGGTTTGTTTAACTTTCTAGATTTAGTCCTCCATACTTGGAATTCGATGAGTCAACTTTTATTATGGAATTGACTTTCCAATAATCTGCATAGAATCATTGAGTCCTGTCTGGTTTGGGAATAAAGACAATCGAGGAAATCCACTGCCTCTGGCTTGGTTGACTGATGTTCTCTTTGAGTACGGCCTCCACTTCCATCTGGACCTGTCTGGTTTTGAAAGGATTAAGTTGACAGGAGTGTTGTCTCATTGTTGCAGTATTTCCTACGTCTACGTCATGTGCAATAACATTAGTGCTCCCCAAATGTTTCTTAAAAATCTTTCCACTCCGGTCTATTATCCTGAGGCAGATAGCTTCCTAATTTATCACACTTCTCAAAGATCTCTTCATTTCTAATCTATTTTGAGGCACCTCAAAATCCATATCGTCTGGACTTGACTCCTAACTTTCCGGGACATTAACTAACAACTGTTTCTCCAGTTCATTCTCTCTCGTGTAAAACCGTTTTAACATGTTCACATGACATACCCGATCCCTACTTCTCTTCTATCTTGCATCTTTACTAAATATTTCCCCGAATCGACATTTTTTTCTCAATTTGGGAGGGACATTTAACCTTGCTTTGAAGGAATCTCCTATCACTGGTAACAGCCTAACACGTTAACCCTTTGGGAAAACGTCCGAGTCTCAGAACTTTTGTCTGCCACCTGCTCCAATCTGTATTGT
>NW_025172311.1:0-1834 GCF_004010195.1 Chiloscyllium plagiosum | reverse complement strand
GCATCTGCAGACCTCACTTTCTCCTCGAAGGCTCCTTTAGGGCCTTGGATGGAGGTGAGGGAGGAGGTGTGGGCGCAGGTTTTGCAATTCCTGCAATGGCAGGGGAAGGTGCTGGGAGGGAGGGTGGGTTGTTTTGGGTCGTGGACCTGGCCAGTTTGTCACAGAGAACTGTCTTTGCAGAAAGCAGATATGGGTGGAGAGAGAAATATATTCCTGGTGGTGGGGTCCATTTGTAAGTAGCAGAAATGTCAGTGGATGATGCAGTTTATGTGGAGGTTGGTGGGATGGAAGGTGAGGACCAGGGGGTTCTGTCCTTGAAACGGCTGGAGTGTGGAAATGTCTACCTCCTGCAAAAATGCTATCCTGTATTCCCAATTCCTCTGCCTCCCCAGAGGACCAGTTCCACCACAAAACAAACTAGATGGCCTTTTAAAGACCATAATTTCTCCTCCCACGTGGTTGAAGATGTCCTCCAATGCATCTCATCCACATCCTGCACCTACGCCCTCAAACCCTACCCCACAATCGCAAAAAGGACAAAACCTCCCCGGCCCTCACCTTCCACCCCATCAACCTCTGCATAAACCGCATCATCTGCTGACATTTCCACCACCTACAAACGGACCCCACCACCCCAGGGATATATTTCCCTCCCCTCCCCTATCTGCTTTCTGCAAAGACCATTCCCTTGTGACTACTTGGTCAGGTCCACGACCCCTGACAACCCACCCTCCCGTCCTGGCATCCTCCCCTGCCACCACAGGAATTGCAACATCTGCACCCACACCTCCTCCCTCACCTCCATCTAAGGCCCCAAAGGAGCCTTCCACATCCATCAAAGTTTCACCTGCACATCCACAACTGTCATTTATTGTATCCGTTGCTCTCGATGTGGTCTCCTTTACATTGGGGAGACTGGACGTCTTCTCGCAGAGCACTTTAGAGAAGATCTCTGGGACAACCACACCAATCAACCCCACCATCCTGTGGCCCAACATTTCAACACCCCCTCCCACTCTGCCGAGGACATGTAGATCCTTGGCATTCTCCACCGCCACTCCCTCACCATCCGACGACTGGAGGAAGTACGCCTCATCTTCCACCTCGGAATCCTTCAACCCCAGGGCATCAATGTGGACTTCACCAGTTTCCTCATTTCCCCTCCCCCCACCTTACCTGAGTTCCAAACTTCCAGCTCAGCACCCATCCTCATGACCTGTCCCACCTGACAATCTTCCTTCCCACCTATCTGCTCCACCCTCCTCTCCAACCTATCACCTTTACCCCTTCCTCCATCTACCTATTGCACTCCCAGCTACCTTCTCCCCAGCCAAAACCCCTTTCATTTATCTCTCCATCCCCGAAGCTTCCAGCCTTATTCCTGCCCAAGACGTCGATTTTACTGCTCCTTGGATGCTGCCTGACCTGCTATGCATTTCCAGCATCACTCTCTCTCTCTCTCTCTCTCTATATATATATATATACGTATAGTGCCAAGTCAGGATAGCATGTGACTTAGAAGGGACCTATCAAGCTGCAGTGTTCCTATGTACCTGCTGTTCTTGTTTCCCTTGGTGGGAAGAGTCAGGGGATTTTGAAGGCTGCTGTCAAAGGTGACCAAAAATCTCTACATGGTCTGCCTTGATTTCTGAAATGCTTTCAAGTCTCACACAGCAGGTCACTAATTCATTGTTGTGGGGAATCAGAGTCATCCCTGAAAATAGTGAAGAAACTGTCTGAAAATTACAGTAATTTTTCTTTATCTTCTCTACATTTGTACCGAGGTACTTTTTACCTAAGATAGCACCATGTGTTGGCAACATTGTAAACTTTT
>NW_025172310.1:0-1834 GCF_004010195.1 Chiloscyllium plagiosum | reverse complement strand
TATGCCCTCTAGTTCTGGACTCCCCTACCCCAGAGAAAAGACTTTGTTGATTTATCCTATCCATGCCCCTCATGATTTTATAAACCTCTATAAGTCACCCCTCAGCCTCCAACGCTCCAAAGAAAACAGCCCTCAACCTCTCCCTGTTGCTCAAATCCTCCAACTCTGGCAACATCCTTGCAAATCTTTTCTGAACCCTTTCAAGTTTCACAACATCTTTCCGATAGGAAAGAAACCAAAGTTGCATGCAATATTCCAAAAGTGGCCTAACCAATGTCATGTACAGCTGCAACATGACCTCCCAACTCCTGTACTCAATACTCTGACCAATAAAGGAAAGCATACCAAATATGTTCTTCACTATCCTACCAACCTGAGACTCTACTTTCAAGGAGCTATGAACCTGCATTCCAAGGTCACTTTGTTCAGCAACACTCCCTCGAACCTTTCCATTAAGCATATAAGCCCTGCTCTGATTTGCTTCTCCAAAATGCAGCACCTCACATTTATCTAAATTAAACTCCATCTGCCACTCCTCAGCCCATCTGATCAAGATCCCGTTGTAATCTGAGATAACCTTCTTCGCTGTCAAATACACCTCCAATTTTGGTGTCATCTGCAAACTTACTAGGTATATCTCTTATGCTTGTCTTTTAGGGGAGAAGATGGGCTATTTGGTGTGGCCTTCATGTGACGCCAAATTGATAACTGTGGCTGCATTCTTAAATGTTCTAGCAAATTACTTGCTAGTTTGGGTAACAAATGTTGGCTTTGCCAGCAAAATTGTATCCCATGAAAGACTGAAAAAGTGTAAAGAAATTATACATTTATTATGCAAAAGAGATGCTATTGTTATTGTTTAAATTTTTAAAATGTTAGTCTCATCACTGTTATTTCATCATCACTGACACAGTCGCATCCCTGAGATGGTCATGAGCAGCTTACTTGTAACTGAATATTTTGCTAAGCTATGTCAGAGGACAATCAAGAGTCACAACACAACAGAAATAGAAATTGCTGGAGAAATTCAGCAGGTCTGGCAGTATCTGTGGAGAGAAAGCCACATCAATGTTTTAGGTCCGGTGACCCTTCTTCAGAATTCTAAGACCTGCTGAGTTTCTTCAGTTATCTCTGTCATCCTCAGATGATTAAATAACAACTTTATTAAAGTCTCTCAAACTTTATCAAAGCCTACAATGTCAACCTATTCTATGCTGTAGTTCACCAGTGTCGATGTTGCTCTTTCCCCAAGATTGTAACATCAATATTCCTTCAACAGGTTTTTTTCATACCTTAACTCTAGGGAAGGACAAGGTTTTGTATTAACAGACACAGGAGTCAATTTGAAAGTTAAATATTGAGAAGATTAAAACCATTTGGTTCATTCATGGCATAAACAAGTTCCTTGCCTATCAACTCCATTCCACTCTCGGGCAATTGTTTGAGACTGGATCAGATTCTTTGCAACTGAGTGCCATATTTGACCCTGAGATGAGCTATTGACTCCATGTCTGCACCCATCGCTGCCTGTTTCCATTTTCAAAAACACTGCCTGAGTCAGTCCCTGTGTCAACTTGTCTGCTATTGAAATCTTCATGTATGTCTTTATTATTTCATCATTCCAGTCCACACCTGCTCAGCTTTCCATGCTTTGCCCTCTATATATTTGAGGTCATTGAAAATTCTTCTACCATACTATAACTAACATTAAAATCTACTCACTCATCACCCCTGTGTCCATTGACCTACACTGGCTCCTGATTAAGCAAGACATAGCTCGAGTTCGTTAGATGGGTCGGTATTTGTCCAATGCGTGCAGGATGGTTTCCTGACA
>NW_025172309.1:0-1834 GCF_004010195.1 Chiloscyllium plagiosum | reverse complement strand
ATGTAAGGAATATAGATTTTCAGCCAACTGGGGTGTGGGGTGGTTAATAGGAGGAGATGATTTTAAGCAGAGGTGGCTCAATGGTTAGCATTGCTGACTCACAGCGTCAGGGACCTGGATTTGATTCCAGCCTTAGGCGACTGTGTGGAGTTTACACATTCTCCCCCTGTCTGTGTGAGTTTTCTCTGGGTGCTCCAGTTTCATTTCTCAGTCCAAAGATGTGCAGGTTAAGTGGATTGGCTATGCTAAATTCCCACAGTGTCCATGCCTGTGCAGATTAAGCCATTAACCATGGGAAATACAGGGAATGGGTGAGTCTGAATGGGATGCTCATTATCGGGTTGGTATGGACTCCATGGACGAGTACCCTGTTTCTGCACTGTAGGGATTCTATTCTATTCTTATGATGAAGAATGTACTTATCTCAAAGTGCTGTGAATCTTTGGAATGCCCTATTCAAAATGCGGTGGATGCCAGGACAATGAGCAAATTTACTGAAGAGATACAGATGTTGAATTTGTAATGAGTTGAAGGGTGAGAGAGAGCAGGCAGAAAAATCCAGCTGAGACCGAGGGGAGCTCAATCATCACCACATTAAATGGTGGAGCTGGTTCGAAGGGCTACATTGCCTCTCCTGTGCCCAGAGCTTATCTTCTTACGGTAATAATTGGAAAGCTGAATCCAAAACTCACCACCTTCACCAAATGAGATTTTTGGAAAAAGCAGGATAGTCAGGTGGATTAGCGTTCCAAACTTAGATAGTGAGGAAGTATGTGGGAGATAATGATTTTGCAATTTTAAACTGAGGTGAGTTAAAAATCACTCAACAACAGGTTATATTCCAACAGGTTTAATTGGATCATGATGAAGGAGCGATACTACGAATGCGAGTGTGCTTCCAATTAAACCTGTTGGACTATACCTGGCGTTGTGTGATTTTTAACATTTTGTACACCCCAATCCAACACCGGCATCTCCAAATCATGAAAACTGAGGGGAGACAGTGATGTATGGTTTTAGACTGTGTAGTACATTCACACCATCCAGAATACTCTGTTGTGAATATCTATCCTATAATTTTTCACAAAGCGAAGGTCTCTGACAATGAAAACCAAAACACCCAGGTAACATCGCCTCACCTCGTAATCTGATAAAAGACTTGTGTTAAGTATGGTTGAATTTAGAATACAGAAGGAAAGCGGGAAGATTAAATCAAATCCCAAGATCCTGTGCTTAAATAAAGGAGACCTACAATAGGATGAGGCAGGAGTTGGCTAATGTAGACTGGAAGCAAAGACCTTCGGGTGGGACAGTTGACAGACAGTGGAGGAATATCAAATAATTTTTCATACTGCTCAGCAAAAGTATATATCAGTGAAAAGGGAGGACTGTAGGAAAAGGAGTAATCTGCCATGGGTGTCTAAGGAAATAAGGGAGTCTACCAAATTGAAATAGAAAGCATACAAATTGGCAAAGACCAAGGAGAAACTAGGAGATTAGAAAAAACTTAAAGATCCACAGAAAGATCCACAGAAAGCTAGATGGGATTGAGTAGCTATCCCCAGGGCCAGAATAGCAGTTTACCCTGCTAGAGGGGAACCTATTATGTGGGGAACATATGGCCTCTGTAATTGTTGAAGCACGTAACTGTTACCATAGAAATAATCCTGATCAAGTTAAAACTCACAGCACACTGCAAAAGCTTATAGTCCAACAGGTTTATTTGGAAGTACAACTTGGTGATGTGTGGTTTTTAAACTTTGCCCACCCCGCTCCAACACCCGTTCTTCCACATCAGAACCCTGACAGACAGCCTCACTGAAACTGAAGTGCC
>NW_025172308.1:0-1834 GCF_004010195.1 Chiloscyllium plagiosum | reverse complement strand
ACAATGTATCAGTGTGTGTGTCACTGTCTCTATTACTGTGTGTGTGTGTCACTGTCTCTATCACTGTGTGTGTGCGTGTGTGTGTCACTGTCTCTATCACTGTGTGTTAGTGTCACTGTGATAGAGACAGTGATACACACACAGATAAATTGTGATACATTGACAGACACACAGTTATAGACAGTGATACACACACTGATTCTTTGTGATACATTGACACACACATAGTTACACACACACTGATACACTGACACACACAGTGATAGAGACAGTGATACACACACACAGATACATTGTGATACATTGACCCACATACAGTGAT
Organism: Chiloscyllium plagiosum; assembly: GCF_004010195.1. Classification (NCBI taxonomy): domain Eukaryota; kingdom Metazoa; phylum Chordata; class Chondrichthyes; order Orectolobiformes; family Hemiscylliidae; genus Chiloscyllium; species Chiloscyllium plagiosum. The sequence continues at coordinate 1,512 of NW_025172308.1, read as the reverse complement.
AGAGACAGTGATACACAGACACTGATACATTGTGAGACATTGACACACACGCACACAGAGTGATAGAGACAGTGATACACACACTGATACATTGACAGACACACAGTTATAGACAGTGATACACACACTGATTCTTTGTGATACGTTGACACACACATAGTTACATGCACACTGATACAGTGACACACACACAGTGACAGAAACAGTGATACACACACACTGATACATTGTGATACATTGACGCACATACACAGTGATAGAGACAGTGATATACACACACACTGATACATTGTGAGACATTGACACACACACAGTGATACACACACACTGATACATTGACACACACAATGATAGAGACAGTGATACACATACAGATTGTGATACATTGACACACACACACAGTGATAGAGACAGTGATACACACACTGATACATTGTGATACATTGACACACACACACAGTTATAGAGAGTGATACACACACTGATACATTGTGATACATTGACACACACACACACACAGTGATACACACACACTGATACATTTACACACACAATGATAGAGACAGTGATACACACACTGATACATTGACACACACACCCAGTGATACACACACACTGACACATTGACACACACAATGATAGAGACAGTGATACACATACATTGACACACAGTGATAGAGACAGCGATACACACACACAGATACATTGTGATACATTGACACACACACAGTGATAGAGACAGTGACGCGCACACACACACAATGATAGAGACAGTGATACACACACACTGATACATTGACACACAGTGATAGAGACAGTGATACACACACTGATACATTTGATACATTGTGATACATTGACACACACACAGTGATAGAGACAGTGACGCGCACACACACACAATGATAGAGACAGTGATACACACACACTGATACATTGACACACAGTGATAGAGACAGTGATACACACACTGATACATTGTGATACATTGACACACACACACAGTGATACACAAACACACTGTTATATTGACACACAATGATAGAGACAGTGATACACATACACTGAAACATTGTGATACATTGACACACACACACAGTGATACACACACTCTGATACAGTGACAGAAACACACACAGTGATAATGTATCAGTGTGTGTGTATCACTGTCTCTATCACTGTGTGTCAATGTATCAGAGTGTGTATATCACTGTGTGTATCAATGTATCAGTGTGTGTGTATCATTGTCTCTATCACTGTGTATCAATGTATCAGTGTGTGTGTATCACTGTCTCTATCACATACATTGACGCACATTCACAGTGATAGAGACAGTGATACACACACACTGATACATTGACACACAAACAGTGATACACACACACTGATACATTGACACACACAATGATAGAGACAGTGATACACATACACTGATACATTGACACAGTGATAGACAGTGATACACACACACTGATACATTTGTGATACATTGACACACAGTGATACACACAC
>NW_025172307.1:0-1834 GCF_004010195.1 Chiloscyllium plagiosum | reverse complement strand
AGTGCAGCACTCCCTCAACACTGACCCTCTGACAGTGCCGCACTCCCTCAGTACTAACCCTCTGACAGTGCAGCACTCCCTCAGTACTGACCCTCAGAGAGTGCAGCACTCCCTCAGTACTGACCCCCTGACAGTGTAGCACTCCCACATTACTAAGCCTCTGACAGTGCAGCACTCCATCAGCACTGACCCCCAGAGAGTGCAGCACTCCCTCAGTACTGACCCTCTGACAGTGCGGCCCTCCCTCAGTACTGACCATCAGAGAGTGCAGCACTCCCTCAGCACTGACCCACAGAGAGTGCAGCACTCCCACAGTACTGACCCTCGGACAATGCAGCACTCCCACAGTACTGATTCTCAGAGAGTGCAGCACTCCCTCAGCACTGACCCTCAAAGTGTGCAGCACTCCCTCAGTTCTGACCCTCAGAGAGTGCAGCACTTTCTCAGCACTGACCCTCAGACAGTGCGGCCCTCCCTCAGTACTGCCCCTCTAACAGTGCAGCACTCCCTCAGTACTGACCCTCCAACAATGCATCGCTCCCTCAGTACTGATCCTCCAACAGTGCAGCACTCCCTCAGTACTGACCTTCCAAGAGTGCGTCGCTCCCTCAGTACTGACCTTCCGACAGTCCAGCACTCACTCAGTACTGACCCTCTGACAGTGTGGCACTCCCTCAGCACGGACCCTCTGTCAGTGCAGCACTCCCTCGGTACTGACCCTACGACAGTGCAGCACTCCCTCAGTACTGACCCTCAGAGAGTGCAGCACAACCTCAGCACTGACCCTCTGACAGTGCAGCATTCCAGCACTCCCTCAGTACTAACCTTCCAAGAGTTCGTCGCTCACTCAGTACTGACCCTCTGACAGTGTGGCACACCCTCAGCACTGACCGTCTGTCAGTGCAGCACTCCCTCAGTACTGACCCTCGGACAGTGCAGCGCTCCCTCAGTACTGACCCTCGGACAGTGCAGCACTCACTCAGTATTGACCCTCAAACAGTGCAGCGCTCCCTCAGTACTGACCCTCTGACAGTGCAGAGCTCCCTCAGTATTGACCCTCTAACTGTGCTGCACTCCCTCAGTACTGACCCTCTGACAGTGCGGCACTCCCTCGGTACAGACCCTACGACAGTGCGGCACTCCCTCAGTCCTGACCCTCTGACAGTGCAGCACTCCCTCAGTACTGACCCTTTGACAGTGCGGCACTCCCTCACTACTGACCCTCTGACAGTGCAGCACTGCCTCGGTACTGACTCTCTGACAATGCGGCACTCCCTCAGTACTGACCCTCTGACAGTGCGTAACTCCCTAGGTACTGACCCACTAACAGTGCCGCACTGACCCTCAGTACAGACCTTATAACAGTGCAGCATTCCCTCAGCACTGACCGTCAGAGAGTACAACACTCCCTTAGAACTGACCCTCCGTCAGTGCAGCACTCCCTTAGTACTGACCCTCCGTCAGTGCAGCACCTCCTCAGCACTGACCCTCTGACAGTGCGGCACTCCCTCAGTACTGACCCTCGGACAGTGCAGCACTCCCTCAGTGCCCATCCTCGGACAGTGCGGCACTCCCTCGTGCAGCACTCCCTCAGTACTGACCCTCAGAGAGTGCAGCACTCCCTCAGCACTGACCCTCAGACAGTGTAGCACTCCCTCAGCACTGACCCTCTGACAGTGCGGCACTCACTCAGTACTGCCCCTCTAACAGTGCAGCACTCCCTCAGTACTGACTCTCCAACAATGCGTCGCTCCCTCAGTACTGACCCTCCAAAAGTGCAGCACTCCATCAGTACTGACCCTCTGACAGTGCAGCACTCCCTCAGTACTGACCA
>NW_025172306.1:0-1834 GCF_004010195.1 Chiloscyllium plagiosum | reverse complement strand
TCCCAATGAAACTGAGGGCAAGCCCAGCAAAGGAAACGGGGCTGTTCACCTTTGAATTAGTGACTGTATGGACTAAGCAGCTGCCAGAGGGTGTGGCAGTGGGAGGGCACGAGATGTACAATGGGAAAGATAGGGTTAAACAATTTGTGAAAGAACTGGCCAAGCAACTGCATGAGCTGAGAGGAGAAGTTGCAGAACGGTAGTGAATCAGAAACTGGAAAAGGGAGCAGAGAAACCTCCAAGCTGACATCTCAACCTCAGGAGATTGTGTCAGGGGGGATATATTACCGGAACGTATGAAGGAAATGCAGCAAAATGCTGGACTTGGCTGGGGGAGCCAGAGAGGGAACTCTCCCATCATGCATTAGTAAGGAGCTCTGAATTAACGTCGGTCGTGCTGCACAGCACAGAACTGAAGGCTCCTCTTTGATATTTCTCTCAACAACAGTTGTGCAGGGGTATGTTGCCGGCTGGAGGTCTGTGGCTAGTGCTGTTCCACAAGGATCAGAACTGGGACATCTGTTGTTTGTAATATAAAAATGATTAGTTTGAAAATGTAAACGATTTAATTATCAAGTTTGTAGATTGTACAAACTCACGAAGTTGTGAATCATGAAGAATGTTGTCAAAGGATACAGCAAGGAAGAGGTCAGTTGGAAGATTATGTGGAGAAATTGCATATAGATTTTAATTCAGGTAAGTGTGAGGTGATACATTTTGGGAGGCTCATTGTACGAGGAATGTATACACTAAACGGAAGGGTCCTGAGCAGCATTGATATACAGAGGGATCTTCAGGTGGAAGTTCACGGCTCCCTGAAAGTGGTGAAGGAGGTGGATGGCAGGCTTGCCTTCTCCTGGACTAGTGGTGCTGGAAGAGCACAGCAGTTCAGGCAGCATCTGAGGAGCAGTAAAATCGACGTTTCGGGCAAAAGCCCTTCATCAGGAATAAAGCTTTCTTCTGTCAGGGGAGTGAATATAAAACTGTCATTAGGCCACCTATGGAGTATTTTGTGCTGTTTGGATCACCACGTTATAAGGAGGATGTAGAGGCTTTGGAGAGGGTGGAAACGGGTTTACCAGGATGTTGCCTGGATTGGGAGAGGTTGGAAAATCTTGAATTGCTGTCTTTCGAAAGTCAGTGGCTGCGGAATAATCCAAGAGACACAGACAGATTGAATAATCTGAATCTTTTTCCATGGTGGAAATGATAAATTCTCGAGGCCATAGATTTAAGGGGAGAGGGGGGAGTTCAAAGGAAATGAAAACCGAAAAACAGCAGATGTTGTAAACCAGAAAGAAAAACAGAAGTTTCTGGAAAAAACTCAGCAGTTCTATCAGCACCTGTGAAGAGAAATCAGAGTTAATGTTTCTGTTGAAGGGTGACCAGAACCGAGACATTAACTGCGTTTTCTTCACAGATGCTGCATGACCTGCTGAGCATTTCCAACAACATCTTTGCAAGTTTAAAGGAAGCTGTGTCAGACAAGTTTCTTGAGCAGAAGGTGGTGAGTGACTAGAATGTACTCTCCTGGGAGTTGGTAAAAGCAGAAACAATCACAACGTTCAAGAGGCATTTGAACAGACACATAAGCAGGCATGGGTTGTCAGGAATATGGATCATATACAGGGAGATTGAATTAGTTTGGAATAGCATCATGATCCGTACAGACGTAGTGGGCCGATTATTCCTGTGCTGTGCTGTTCTGTTTTCCAGGGGGTAGAATGTGTGGAACGAGAGATAATATTTTGAATGGAATATGTTTCTTGCAAGTTGATGCATTTTTTAGATTAGATTAGATTACAGTTTAGATTAGATTAGATTAGATTAGATT
>NW_025172305.1:0-1834 GCF_004010195.1 Chiloscyllium plagiosum | reverse complement strand
TAATCTGCACATCATTGAACTGTGGGATGAAATGTGCACAGACCTGGAGAGAACATGCAAACTCCACACAGAGAAACGCCTGAGGTTGGAATCGAACCAGACCACGAGCACTGTGAAAGTGTAGCGCTAATCCCTGACCCACAGAGCCACATCAGCAATCAGCATTCTATCTCAGTTTCATTGCTCTGCTTTGCATTTAATTCTGTCTGCCAGAAAGCGTGATGGTGATTGGGGAATTATCGTTGTATTCCCCTCAAATCTCCACAACATCTGCTCCCGTTCCTTTCTGTCTCCTAACTAATGTTATTTTCATTCGTCCCTGGCTCATTAATTCATGGGTTTTAACGAACAGGGTCTTTGTACATAGCATTTTTTTTTCTTGGACTGAAGTAAAAAAAATGTAAATCTCACTGTTTTAAAGCGAACAAAACAGCAATAAGATGCTTGGCAATTAAAAAAAACTGAAGCGCAACTTGTGTGTTGACATTGCAATATTGCCTTCAGACAGCAGTCAGACTCATGTTCACACCCATCCAAGCTTCCTCTGTAAGGCCAGGGCAACTCTGTCCAGGGATGATCTTTTGGTTGGCAGGTTTTCTAGCGGAAGAGGGAACATCATAATAACAACAACTTGATTGTGTGATTTTTGGGGCTGCTAGCCAATACAATATTGTACATGAACAACACAGCAAAATCATCTAACCTGCGAAAAGAAAACATCCATCAGTTTCCCCCCATCCCCACCTCGGCACTGACTTCACTAGTGATTGGAAATTCGACCAATACCTAGTGATGTCGACATCTAATCCACTCCCGTTGTTATTGTGAGCTGAAAATGTTGTAGTGAAAGGTGTTAACTGGAACTGTTTGTTCATAACTGTGATTGATGTCAGTCTCCATGGACTCTAACTGTATCAATAGAGGATTTCTCTCTCCTATTAGTAAGGGGCCACTTTCGGTGCTTTATCCCATGGTAGCAGCAGAGATATCACCTCCAACACTGACAGAGTCAGTAGCTACAGAGACAGGGAGAGGAGATATCAGAATCTGAGAACAACAGACTGAAATGTTCCAGTAATGGATCATAACCTGAGAACATTAGACTGGAATGTTACAACAATGGATCAGAATCTAAGAATGTTAGACTGGAATATTCCAATAATCGATCAGAATCTGAGAACAATAGACTGGAATGTTGCAACAATACACAAGGGTTTATCCGATGGTCTTTTCTTGTTTTCCTGGTCTGGGTCAACATTATCATTGCAAATATTCGGTGTACTAATAATTATTCAGGCTGGTTATTATCCCACCCTCGCTATTTTTGGTGTTCCTGAGAAGTTTTTCAATCTCTATCTACTTATTAATTACATAAACCATGTTGAACTTCATTGCTTTTTTTTGTTGTCTATACCTGGTAAAGACAGAAATTATTGCATTTAGTTCCATTGTAAATTCCATTCATTATCCACAAATTCCAGACCCCTCCCTCACAAATGTCTGAAACAAAACTGTGAGGACACTTTTTGCGTTGAACTGATGTATGTCTTGGTTTTGTCTCCATCACCAAACCTGCCCACGACCAGCTTCATAATACACTGAGTCTCTACCACTGTGTCAGTGCCGTTGATCAATAAACCATTACCTATGCCTTGATAAAGGTCATATTTTACAGTTACAGTTGTCTTCTGGCCACTGCTCCAGTTGCGAATAAATCGATCACAAACTAGTAATGTCTCTAAAGTAAGTTCATGATAGGGACACTGTGTCAGAGTAGTAAAGTCGCTGGATGGGTAATTCGGAGGCACAGGTTAGAATACTAAAGATATTGTCT
>NW_025172304.1:0-1834 GCF_004010195.1 Chiloscyllium plagiosum | reverse complement strand
GGTCAGGGTCAGGGTTACGCAGTTAGGTCAGGGTTAGCGTTAGGGTAATAGGGTCAGGATTACACAGTGTCAGGGTTAGGGTCAGGGTTACACAGTTAGGGTCACGGTTAGGGTCAGGGTTACACAGTTAGGGTCAGGGTTTGGGTCAGGGTCAGGGTTACACAGTTAGGTCAGGGTTAGCGTTAGGGTAATAGGGTCAGGATTACACAGTGTCAGGGTTAGGGTCAGGGTTACACAGTTAGGGTCACGGTTAGGGTCAGGGTTACACAGTTAGGGTCATTGTCAGGATCAGGGTTACACAGTTAGGGTTAGTGTCAGGGTCAGGGTCAGGGTTACACAGTTAGGGTCAGGGTTAGGGTTACACAGTTAGGGTCAGGGTTATGCGGTTATGACCAGGGTTAGGGTCAGGGTCAGGGTTTCACAGTTAGGGTCAGGGTCAGGATCATGCGGTTATGACCAAGGTTAGGGTCAAGATCAGGGTTACACGGTTAGGGTCAGGGTTAGGGTCAGGGTTACACAGTTAGGATCAGGGTTAGGGTCAGGGTTACACAGTTAGGATCAGGGTCAGGGTTACACAGTTAGGGTCAGGGTGGGGTCAGGGTTACACAGTTAGGGTCAGGGTTAGGGTCAGGGTCACATAGTTAGTATCAGGGTCAGGGTTACACAGTTAGGGTCATGGTTAGGGTTACACAGTTTGGATCAGGGTCAGGGTCAGGGTTAGGGTTACACAGTTAGGGTTAGTGTCAGGGTCAGTGTTACACAGTTAAGATCAGGGTTAGGGTCAGGGTCAGAGTTATACAGTTAGGATCAGGGTTAGGGTCAGGATTACACAGTTAGGGTGATGGTTAGGGTTACACAGTTAGGGTCAGGGTCAGGGTTAGGATTACACAGTTAGGGTTAGTGTCAGGGTCAGTGTTACACAGTTAAGATCAGGGTTAGGGTCAGGGTCAGAGTTACACAGTTAGGATCAGGGTTAGGGTCAGGATTACACAGTTAGGGTCATGGTTAGGGTTACACAGTTAGGATCAGGATCAGGGCCAGGGTTACACAGTTAGGGTTAGGGTCAGGGTTACACAGTTAGGTCAGGGTCACACAGTTAGGGTCAGGGTCAGGATTACACAGTTAGGATCAGGGTCAGGGTCAGGGTTACACAGTTATGGTCAGGGTTAGGGTTACACAGTTAGGGTCAGGGTGGGGTCAGGGTTAGGGTCAGGGTTACACAGTTTGGTCAGTGTCACACAGTTAGGGTAAGGGTCAGGTTTACACAGTTAGGATCAGGGTTAGGGTCAGGGTTACACGGTTAGGGTCAGGGTCAGGATTTAACAGTTAGGGTCAGGGTTACACAGTTAGGATCAGGGTTAGGGTCAGGGTTACACGGTTAGGGTCAGGGTCAGGATTAGGATCTGGGTTACACAGTTAGGGTCAGGGTTAGGGTCAGGGTTACACAGTTAGATCAGGGTTAGGGTCAGGGTTACACGGTTAGGGTCAGGGTCAGGATTTAACAGTTAGGGTCAGGGTTACACAGTTAGGATCAGGGTTAGGGTCAGGGTTACACGGTTAGGGTCAGGGTCAGGAGTAGGATCTGGGTTACATAGTTAGGGTCAGGGTTAGGGTCAGGGTTACACAGTTAGGGTCAGGGTCAGGATTTAACAGTTAGGGTCAGGGTTACACAGTTAGGATCAGGGTTAGGGTCAGGGTTTCACGGTTAGGGTCAGGGTTACACGGTTAAGGTCAGGGTCAGGATTAGGATCTGGGTTACACAGTTAGGGTCAGGGTCGGGATTTAACGTTAGGGTCAGGGTTAGGGTCAGGGTGACACAGTTAGGGTCAGGGAT
>NW_025172303.1:0-1834 GCF_004010195.1 Chiloscyllium plagiosum | reverse complement strand
ATTGATATCCCACTGTCCCGCCGGAGATTGATACCCCAAGGTCCTGCCGGGGATTGCTATCCCACTGTCCTGCCGGAGATTGCTATCCCACTGTCCTGTCGGAGATTGCTGTCCCACTGTCCAGCCGGAGATTGATGTCCCAATGTCCTGTACGAGATTGCTATCCCACTGTCCTGTCGGAGATTGATATCCCACTGTATTGCCGGAGATTGATATCCCACTGTCCTGTCGGAGATTGATATCCCACTGTCCTGCCGGGGATTGTTATCCCACTGACCTGTCGGAGATGGTTTTCCCACTGTCCTGTCGGAGATTTTTATCCCACTGCCCTGTCTGAGATTTTTATCTCACTGTCCTGCCGGAGATTGTTATCCCACTGTCCTGCCGGAGATTGTTATACCACTGTCCTGTCGGAGATTGTTATCCCACTGTCCTGTCGGAGATTGCTGTCTCACTGTCCTGTCGGAGATTGCGATCCCACTATCCTGCCGGAGATTGATATCCCACTGACCTGTCGGAGATTGCTATCCCAATGTACTGTCGGAGAGTGATATCCCATTGTCCTGTCGGAGAGTGATATCCCAATGTCCTGCCGGTGATTGCTATCCCACTTTCCTGTTGGAGATTGCTATCCCACTGTCCTGACGGAGATTGCTGTCCCACTTTCCTGTCGGAGATTGATATCCCACTGTCCAGTCGGAGATTGCTGTCCCACTGTCCTGTCGAATATTGATATCCCACTGTCCTGTCGGAGATTGCTATCCCAATGTACTGTCGGAGAGTGATATCCCATTGTCCTGTCGGAGAGTGATATCCCAATGTCCTGCCGGAGATTATCCCACTGTCCTGTCGGACATTGCTATCCCACTGTCCTGTCGGAGATTGCTTTCCCACTGTCCTGTCGGAGATTGTTATTACACTGTCTTGTCGGACATTGCTATCCCACTGTCCTGTCGGAGATTGATATCCCACTGTCCTGCCGGAGACTGCTGTCTCACTGTCTTATCGGATATTGATATCCCACTGTCCTGTTGGAGATTACTATCCCGCTGTCCTGTCGGAGATTGCTGTCCCACTATCCTGTCGGATATTGATATCCCACTGCCCTGTCGGAGATTGCTATCCCACTGTCCTGTCGGAGAGTGATATCCCACTGTCCTGTCGGAGAGTGATATCCCAATGTCCTGCCGGAGATTGGTATCCCACTTTCCTGTTGGAGATTGCTATCCCACTGTCCTGCCGGAGATTGCTATCCCACTGTCCTGTCGAATATTGATATCCCACTGTCCTGTCGGAGATTGCTATCCCACTATCCTGCTGGAGATTGATATCCCACTGACCTGTTGGAAGATTGATATCCCACTGTCCTGTCGGAGAGTGATATCCCACTGTCCTGTCGGAGATTGCTATCCCACTGTCCTGTTGGAGATTGATATCCCACTGTCCTGTCGGAGATTGATATCCCACAATCCTATCGGGGATTGCTATCCCACAGTCCTGTTGTAGATTGCTGTCCCAATGTCCTGCCGGAAATTGCTGTCCCACTGTCCTGCCGGAGAGTGATATCCCACTGTCCTGTCGGAGATTGCTATCCCACTTTCCTGTCGAATATTGCTATCCCACTCTCCTGTCGGAGATTTTTATCACACTTTCCTGTCGAATATTGATATCCCACTCTCCTGTCGGAGATTGCTATCCCACTGTCCTGTCGGAGATTGATATCTCACTATCCTAACGGAGATTGCTATCCCACAGTCCTGTCGGAGATTGCAATCCCACTCTCCTGTCGGAGATTGATATTTCACTATCCTGTCGGAGATTGCTATCCCACTGT
>NW_025172302.1:0-1834 GCF_004010195.1 Chiloscyllium plagiosum | reverse complement strand
CTGAGGAAAATAAAATGGCCAACACTGTTGAGCAACTATTTCAAATGGAGAATTCTTGTTTTGCCAATCTTACTGAATTGTTTTGAGGAGAAACCAAGAAAGTAGACAATAATAATGTAGCAGATGAATGTTATCTGGACTTTCAAAGGGCCCGAAGTCAGATTTCTGTGTTCCTTCAGAAATATGGAGCTTTTCAGGCTGGGTCAGCACTTATTGCCCATTTCTAATTACACAGGAGAAGGTGGTGGTGAGCTGCCTTCTTGAATCTTCTTGATTGCAGTTCATTTAAGGTTCCCTTTCATTAACTAATCAAAACAGTCAAGATATGTGAAGTCAAGAGAATATTTGACAGAATGGATTACTGGCTGACCTCATGAGTAAAACAGAGAATGAGAGTAATGGTGGTTATTCAGAGTGGCAGAAGGTAGTAAGTGGCATTCCACAAAGATTAGTGTTGAGAGCATTGATGTTCAAAATGTATATTATTGATTTGGATATTGGGATAAAATAGAACACAATTTCCAAATGTTTGGATGACAAATTTGTGGGTGAGGGGGGAGTCATGGTCAATATGAAACGATGTCTGCAACAAAATACAGGAGGACATTAATCAACTTGCATTGTGGGCAAATAATCATGAAATAAAGTTCAACGCAGTAAATGTGAGATTGTCCATTGGGCAGGAAGAGGGTTTAATTCATTTGTCACTCAGAAAATGTGAGTCTCATGGTGACGGAGGAACATCAAAATCTTGGAGTACAACTAAATAAATCATTAAAGGTTGTGTCGTAGGTGAGGAAGGGCATCAAAGATAGCAAATTTAGCAGTAGGTTTTAACTGTAGAGGAATAGAATCAAAAAGTACGGAGATTGTAGTTAATCTGTATTGAATCTTAGTTAGACCATCGTTATAGTTCTGGTCATTATGTCATCAAAAGGTGATAGAGCAAAAGGCAAGGGATCAGGAAAGATATTGTAAGGGTGATACCAGGAATGCGTGCATTTCAAGGTTTCTATTTTCTACTCTTCATTTCCCCAATATAGAGGAGACCACGTTGTGAGCAGGAAATACAGTAGACTAGATTGAAGTGCAGGTAAAGTGCTGCTTCATCAGGAAAGTGTGTTTGGACCCTTGGATACTGAGGAGGGTGAAACTAAGTTGGCAGTTGTTACACCATCTGTGGTTGCAGAAGAAGGTGCACTGGGACTGTGGGGAGGTCTTGGGAGTGAAGGAGGAGTGGGTCAAGATGTCCTGGAGGGAACAGTCCTTGTGGAAAGCTGATAAGGGAGAGGAGGGCAGGGGGATAGTTGTCTGGTGGTGGCAACCTGCTGGAAAAGGTGATAGAGCAAAAGGCAAGGGATCAGGAAAGATATTGTAAGGGTGATACCAGGAATACGTGCATTTCAAGGTCTCTATTTTCTACTCTTCATTTCCCCAATATAGAGGAGACCACGTTGTGAGCAGGAAATACAGTAGACTAGATTGAAGTGCAGGTAAAGTGCTGCTTCATCAGGAAAGTGTGTTTGGACCCTTGGATACTGAGGAGAGTGAAAATAAGTTGGCAGTTGTTACACCATCTGTGGTTGCAGAAGAAGGTGCACTGGGACTGTGGGGAGGTCTTGGGAGTGAAGGAGGAGTGGGTCAAGATGTCCTGGAGGGAACAGTCCTTGTGGAAAGCTGATAAGGGAGAGGAGGGCAGGGGGATAGTTGTCTGGTGGTGGCAACCTGCTGGAAATGGCAGCTAATGATTCTTTCCTTATCAAGGCTATCTAGCTCTGCCTTCAAAGTATTTAAAAATAACACCTCCACCACCATTTGAAGAAGAGAGTTCCAA